>NC_073255.2:21647045-21950075 GCF_029289425.2 Pan paniscus
TCGTGCCACTGCACTCCAGCCTGGGCGACAGAGGGAGACTGCATCTCAAAAAAAAAAAAAAAAAAAATGTGTAAACCAGAACTGAGTTTGTTTGCATAATGCCACTGGGGCTCTAGAGAGAAGTATTGTGCCATCTCATTGCTAGAATTGGGGCAGAGTGTTGTCCCATCTTTGACATCTGGGGAACGTTTCCGCTTTATAAAATGCAAATGGAATCACTTCAAGTCCTCTCAGACAGTATCTGGATGATATTCCACTTTCGCCACTCCAAGGTGTTGACGTGGTACACTCTCTACATGTTTTGGTGGTTTTATTTTTCATTTATAGACATTTTGTTGGGTTCTTTCTCAGTCTACCTGTTTATTTTTATAGCCTTCTACCTTTATTGTTTCTTTTAAACATTTCTTTAATAAGTATAAACATTTAAATTGGAAGTACTAAACAAACCTATTTGTTTTGCTTGTTGACTCTCCCTTGAGGGGATGCTTTTCTTGGAATGGTCCATTTTTTTTTTTTTTATTTGTGAACTCCTCTTCCTTGCGGATTATTTTTCTGTTGGAATCTGGTGTGCTGGGTTGTAGACAGGTTTCTATGGAGCCTTTTTGAGTTTGCATCTGGCAGGTGCCTGAATAGTATCTCTGGTCCACAGTCATTTTTATGTTAATTACTTTCCTTAAAAGATTTCAGCACAATGAGGATGGCATAAACTTCATTTCCAAACCCACACATAGGACAGACTTAGAATTTTGCTTTATCGCAAGAGCATGTTTTATTTTGGTTTCCTCTACCAGGTCTCTGAAAAAGACAAGTTTCTCTTTTGGGTTTCTTGGTCATTAGGTGGTATTTTCTAGCCCTCTTTCCCCAGGGTCCCTAGTTTCAGCAGAGCTCACAGCTTTAGCTCCCTTCCTTGAACCCAAATCACTTTTTCTGAGCCCACTTGACATTTCCGAATGTTCCCTGGAACTGTCAGTTGGAGGGGAGTAGGGATAAAAGAAACCCTGTCTCCTGGAATATCCAGGTCTGAATTGATTTGTGTTAATGTGAACTCTCATGATTATTTTTTTTTAATGAGTATCTGCTCCCTGGACAAGAGGATCCAGGGGGACAGCTTAGAGAGTGTTGTCTAAGGAGCGATTATTGCTGTGGTAACACGGGAGTGGCTTTATTTAAAGTTTTGGTGGAGCCAGCACCAGGCTTTACTCATATTGATTGGTGAGAGGGAGATTGAAGAAGGGAAGTAGGTGAGGTGGGCAGCCAGGGGCAAGCCCAGGCCAAGTCAGGTGGTGACTATAAAGGTGGTGAGCAGCAGATGGGTGCCCAGAGAGAGGCCTGGTTTAGGGTGGGTGAAATGGCAATAGCACCTCATTCTTCTTGTAGAAGTGGAAGAAGGCCTCTGTTTCCTGCTTTTATGTATTTGTCCTTGGAATGAGAAATGATAACATTCAGGATATGTGTGCTGTAGTGTAAACATCTAAGAAAGTAATCTCATGGGATAGGGGGTAAGTCGGCAGATTTCCCAGGATGCGCCATCTTTATTCTAAGAAAACTCAGTGTTTAACACTAAGCATGTTTTTAATATATCTAATATACTATCCAGGGGTGTGTGTGTCTGTGTCTGCGTATTTGTGTGCATGTGTATGTGTGTGTGTGTATATATGTGTTGTATATGTATACGTACGTATATGTATGTGTCTGTGTGCATATAACCAGGTAGTATTTTTGGTGGTGATGACTGATTAGTAACAGTGAAGGAAACTTCATTCAACCAAAAGGTAATTGTGACATGCCCACTACTTCCAGGCCCTTTTTTAGGCACAGAAGATTCAGCAACAAATAAAACAGCAACATTCTTGGGCTCCTGGAATTTACATTCTTGCACAGAGAGGCAGACAATAAACAAAATAAGTTAGTGAAACACATACTGTGTTACATAGAAGTAACAAGGATGGAGAAAAATAAAGCAAATAAGGAGGACACGGAGCGTTGGTACCGGTGTCTGCAATTTTAAATGGAGTGCTAAGGGAAGGGAGACAGCCAGGCAGAGGAAAAAGCAAGAAGCCTGCCCTGCGGGTGGAGGAGGCCATTTGGCTGGAATCACATGAGCTGGGGCAGGCGGAGTAGAAGATGCAGCCAGAGAGATGCTGATTTCATCGTGCGGCAGACAGCCTGAAGTGCAATCTCTGTGGAACTGAGAACACTGGGCAGAAACTCTAGTGTCTGTGTAAACTGATTCTTTGGATTAAAGGGTGATGCGGGATTACGGGTGGGTGTCAGAGAGGGCACATTTTGTTCCCAGGGTCAGCCTCAGGAAAGGCAGAGTCCACGAAGCGTTTCGCTGAGGCCCGTTTTACCTACTTCAGCAGGCTCAGCTTGTCCTGACTCCCAGCACCATTCCCTCAGCATCCTGTGCTCAGCTGTGATGCTTCCAAAGTCACCTGATAAACTTGTCCCTGTACAGCCAGGACCTGGCTGACATTGATTGAAGGTCGTCACTCCCTTTGCCTCTTTAAGATGCTTGAAGATGAACACCCTTTAAGACTCAAAGATAGTTTAACTTGATTCCTTGCACACAGAAAGTTACTTTCGTACTTAACTGTGTGTGTGGCATTGTACTAGGTACCTCAGGGAGATACAAAGAGGGTGAGACATGATACCTGCTCCCGGTGAACTTGATGCCTAAGACAGGGATGGGGAGGAAAGAGACTTTCACAACCAACCATAAACTTCTGCTAATGATAGCACTTCAGAAACGGTTAGCAACCAGTGTAGAAGATATTTTTTGGGAGGGAGAACTTGCAATTTTTAAAACATAAGGATGCCAGCAACTGCAAAAGCTGGTCTTGTGTTTCGCTGTGATCCTCAGCGCCCTATTTTAGCCTGGACAGCCTGCAGCACTGTTGGGTGGTGTGAGGCAGCAGGAAGAGCCTGGGCCGGTAGGGATGTGCCTGGGGTTTGGTCCTGCCTGCTGTCTGAGGGAACTTGGGAAGTTTCTTGATCTCTCTGCAGCTCAGTTTTCTCGTGGGCAAATGAGGAAGAAAATAGTAGCTACTGCACAGGGTGTTTTAGAAGAACAAGCAAGTTAACATCTGTCATGTACTAAGAATAGTGCTTGGAACACCATAAGGCCTCTGCAAATGTTCTATAGTATCCCAAGCAGCAAACCCACTTCTTCCTCTTTTCTGGCCACCAATTCTTGCTAGTTGCTTTATCTTTATTAATAATTGATGCTTGCATAAACAAATAACACAACTTTTTCTTCCATGAGGAGCAATCTGGAGACTTTCAAGAGAGAAATACATGGAGAGATCCTATAAACCCTGGGGGAAAAAAGTTCTTCAATTTTATAATTGTTCAGTGTTACAGGAGTTTCTGGATAGGTGAGCTTTTAAAATTAAACTTTAATGAATGTTACTTAGCAGTCTTTCAATATATTTTTCTTTATAGCAAGTGTTTTAGTAAAGAGAAAAATAATGAAAACCATGAATATGTGTGTATATAAATTACAAGTAACTTCTGTGCTTTCCAGTTATTTGTAAATTAAAACTTAGAAATTTTTTCTCACCTGCATCTGTACAGAATTTTTAAAGGGTCTTTTGAAGGTCTTAGAATCTGTAATTCATGACATACAAGGAAGCTAAAAATGTTTGATTTGTTCCGAAGCTGTTGTAGGTGTGTCTACTCACACTTCACATCTGTAATCTGAGAATTTACTAAGCTACTTGCTTATGAATAAGCTGACTCACAGCACACCCAATTCATGCTTGAGTTTGTAAAAAAAATAAGTCTTTTGTAGTGGCATAGCTGCTACCAAATAGAAGTTGACTCAGAGTTTTTCTACAGGAACATATGATTGAGGGAGGTCAAAATATGAAAAGTAGTTGGCAAAAAATTGGGGAAATATATGATCTATGAGAAGTAAGACAGACAGAGAGAGAGAGAGAGTGTGTGTGTGTGTGTTTCAAAGCATAAGGATATGAACATCAAGGGTTTCTAAGGTACTTTTACAGATTCTCTGAAGGATCCTGTGGAGGAAGAGAAAAACTAGGCGGTCCCAAATCTCATTTAGAACAACTCTCACTTTTTGTTTTACACAGTAGACTTCTGAGTGAAAACTTCTTTTGAACAAATTTTTATAGAAGCAAAACATTTGAAAGCCCCTGTTACAGACCAAACTCTTCATTGCTAGCCTGCCTATTTTGCCCATCCCGAAAGGGCCAGTACCTTGCATGATGCCTCGCACAAGAGGAATTCAACAAACACGCATTCAGTGAATAAAGAGAGATAGAAAAATGCACCCCATCCATTTGGTTGCTGCATAGAGTATGTTTAGGGGAGAAGTAGGAACCAAGATTTCAAACAAGGCAGCTGCAGCTGAAGCATGGAAAGACGTGGATTGCCGCACTAGGGGTTTTACACTTGATTTGGTCAGTAGTGGGAAGTACTTCTTAAGTAAGCAGGGGCCGGGCGCGGTGGTTGACGCCTGTAATCCCAGCACCTTGGGAGGCCGAGGCGGGCGGATCACGAGGTCAGGAGATCGAGACCATCCTGGCTAACACGGTGAAACCCCGTCTCTACTAAAAATACAAAAAATTAAACGGCTGTGGTGGCGGGCACCTGTAGTCCCAGCTACTCAGGAGGCTGAGGCAGGAGAATGGCGTGAACCCGGGAGGCGGAGCTTGCAGTGAGCTGAGATCATGCCACTGCACTCCAGCCTGGGCGACAGAGCGGGACTCCTTTTCAAAAAAAAAAAAAAAAAAAAAATTTACATAAGCAGGAAGAAATTAGCCTGAGGCTGTCTTCATACTTCGAGTTTCTACACAATAAACTGCAACCTAACTTAGTATATAAAGAAACCGAAACCTAATTTAGGAGTATGTGTTTTGTAACAAATAGCTAGGTTTTAGCCAGTCACAGGTGGCCAACTCATCATACCATGCCCAAATAAAGTAAGTGTCTCATCACACTGTACCCCAATAAGGCAGATACCTAGCTGTAGCCAATCAGGTGATGTCTCAACTTTCCTTTCACGTTCAGCCTATAGAAGCTTGCTGCTCCCATTGGTGAGCAGAGCTCTCTGAACCTCTTCTGCTTCTGAGTGTTACCCAGTTTCTAAATTGTTCTTTGCTCAAACTCTATTAAATTTAATTTGCCTAAAGTTTTTTAACATACCTTTTTTAATTTTTAAAGTTTTTAAATTTTTAGATAAAAATGTGTTGACATGTAATTCACATACAATTTACCCATTTCAAGTGAATAATAAGGTGTTTTTATTATACTCACATGTACATGCAAGCAACATCACAGTCTATTTTAGAATATTTTTATCACCTCAAAAAGAAACCTTGTTCCTTTTAGCTGTTCTTTCCTATTTCCCTACCCTCCTCCTCCAGACTTAAGCAACCAGTAGCCTACTTTGTCTCTAGATTTTCCTGTACTGGACATTTCATATAAATAGTCACATGTAGACTTAGCACAATATCTTTAAGGTTCTTCTACTTAGCAGAGCGTCGTCATATTGTAGCATAACTCAGTACTTCATTCCTTTTTGTGACTATCATAATTAAAAAATTTAGATGCTGATTTGTAAAAAATGTCGACTTTTATTTTATAAACAGGGGGCACATGTTCAGGTTTGTTATATGGGAATATTGTGTGATGCTGAGGTTGGGGATATGGATCCTGGCACTCAGGTAGCATGCATAGTACCAATAGGTAGGTTTTCAACCCATGCCCTCTTCCCTCCCTCCCCATTCTTGTAGTTCACAGTGTTTATTATTCCCATCTTTATGTCTGTGTGTGCTCAATGTTTAAAGGATATTTAAGTGAGAACGTGTGGTATTTAGTTTTCTGTTCCTGAGTTAATTAGCTTAGGATGATGGCCTCCAACTGCATCCATATTGCTGCAAAGGACATGATTTTATTCTTTTTTATGGCTGTGTAGTATTCCATGGTGTATATGAACTACATTTTCTTTATCCATTCTACCATTGATGGGCACTTGGGTCAATTCCATGGCTTTGCTATTATGAACAGTGCAGCAATGAACATACAAGTGAATGTTCCTTTTAGGTAGAAGGATTTATTTTCCTTTGGGTATATACTCAGTAATGAGATTGCTGTGTGGAATGGTAGCTCTGTTTTAAGCTTTTTGAGAAATCTCCAGACTGCTTTCCACAGTGGTTGGACTAATTTACATTCCCACTAGCAGTATGTAAGTGTTTCCATTTCTTTGCAGCATCACCAGCATATGTTGTTTTTTGACTTTTTAGTAAGAGCCGTTCTGATTGGTGTGAGATGTATCTCATTGTGGTTTTGATTTGCATTTCTCTGATGATTAGTGATGCTGAGCATTTTTTCATGTTTGTTGGCCACTTATGTGTCTTCTTTTGAGAAGTGTCTGTTCACGTCCTTTGCCTATTTTTTAATGAGATTATTATTTTTTTGCTTGCCGATTTGCTTAAGTTCCCTATAGATTCTGGATATTAGACCTTCGTTGGATGCATAGTTGGTGAAAGTCTTCTCTCATTCTGTGTGTTGTCTCTACTCTGTTGATAGATTCTTTTGCTGTGCAGAAACTCTTTAGTGTAATTAGGTCCCACTTTTCTATTTTTCTTTTTGATGCAATTGCATTTTGGTATGTAGCCAAAAATTCTTTGGTCAGTCATTGGCTAAGAGAAAAAAAAATTCTTTGCCAAGGTTAATGTCAAAAAGAATATTTCCTAGGTTGTCTTCTAAGATTTTTATAGTTTAAGGTGTTACATTCAAATTTTTGTTTCATTTTGAGATAATTTTTATATATGGTGAAAGGTAGGGGGTCCAGCTTCAATCTTTTGCATATGGCTAGCCAACATACTAATGCTTCTCAAGGAGACTCATATGATTCGGGCTGGGCTTTCAATTACAAGTATTTTATGTTGTTTTGAATAGGGAGAAAAAGTGGTATAGAAGACTATTTGAAATTTTAGTTGATACTTTAGACTAAATTGGGTTGTGCCAGTGGGAATAAATATGAGGAACAGAGGAGGTAGAAGAGACTGAACTGGCAACTGGTTTGGTGTAAAAATGGAAGAGATGTATTTTACTTCGAGATTTTTTTCTTTCTTCTTTCTTTCTTTCCCTCCTTCCCTCCCCCCTCCTTCTCTCCTTCCCTCTCTCCTTCTCTCTCTCCTTTCATTCTTCCTTTCCTTTCCTTTCTCCCTTCCCTTCTCTTCCCTTCCCTTCTTTCCTTCTTTCTTTCCCTCCTCCCCACTCCCTCCTCCTCCTCCTCTTCTTCTTCTTCATCTTCATCTTTACAGTTGAGGAAAAAAACTTCAAGATTTTTAACCTAAAAGATTTCTAGTGATGGGGTAAAAGAGAATAAATGTGGGATGGACTTATTATATCTAAAGGACGGTGGAGGATGAAGAATAAAAACAGGCCCTGAGAAATGGCAAGAAGGAGACCTTTGATTTAATATTTGGAGCAAACAGTTTATTTTTAATCTGAACTTCCCTAGTATTTACTGTCTGCCACTCAAAACTCAGACTCAGGAATGAGGCCCTACAAGTTACGTGGATTTTGGTAAATGAATTTCTGTGTTATTTCCTATGCTTAGGTCTTCATTTAGGTCCCCTTGCCCAAGTTTCACCTGCTGTGGTCCTTCTGAAATAGGGCCTCATCCTTATTCTTCCAGAACCTTCCTAAAACTAGCATTCAGTAACTGGAACTCTGCTATCTGCTCTCAGAATTCCCTCATGCTGTCTGTTGGAATATCTGAATGTTGCCTGCTTTTGGGTATTTCCATGCTGTTTTTCTTGTTAGGGCTCCCTGGCTCTCCAAGTTGAATCTCTCCTCTGGAATTGTTTGCTGAAATTAACTGCCACTTCTAGATAATGTTTTCTGCTTGACTGATTGAATTTTCTACGAAAATTAGCATCAGAGTCTGAACATTCGATGCTGCCTGGCTCTCGGAGGTCTCTTTCCAGGGTCCTTGGTCCCTCACTTTATGCCCCACCTGCTGAATTGGACTGGATCATTTCTCACTGGATCAAAGGCACCAAGTGCTTTCCTGCTTCAACTCTTTGTAGATCTCATTGCTCTGTTCTAAAGGGTCATTCTACTTTCTTCTTAGAACAATTGGCAATTTTGGCTTTGCTTTGTTTTGGTACGGGGTCTTGTTCTGTCACCCAGTCTCAAGTGCAGTGGCATGGAGTGCAGTGGTGTGACCTTGGCTCACTGCAACTTCCGCACCCGGAGCTCAAGTGATCCTCCTACCTCAGCCTCCTGAGTAGCTGGGACTATAGGCACGTGCCACCAAGCCTGGCTATATTTTTGTATTTTTAGTAGAGATGGGGTCTCGCCGTGTTGCCTAGGCTACCACTGGCTATTTTTGCCACCATTTCAGAAAAGCTTCCGTAGCCATTGTATCCAAGAAAGTAGGCTTCCCTTGCCATCATCTATCATTTTCCCCATTTCTTTCCTTCATAGATACTTCACAGATACTTCAATATCTGCAAGTATTTTTTAAATGTGTTCACCTGTGTCTTCATTGTTTCCCCCACTAAATTGTACGCTCTATGTCACTGTTGCACTTCCAGCGCTAAGCATAATATGTGTTCCAAAAGTATTTGCTAACGGAATATGTGTGCCCTTTTATATGATGTGAAAGTAGGTGACTGGGAGCAAAAGCCAGTTTTTAGGGCTTTAAGATGTGATTGGGTGGAGAGTAATTTGTGGAAAACTAATACCAATAACTCAAGAAATGGGTGGCAAGAGAGGGTGATACTTTGAGGGAGTAGCAGGGTGGATAAAGCTTTATTTTAGAGTAGAGGCCATCTGAGCTTGTCAGAGATAACAAGGAAAGGATTTCCAAGGACTGCAAGAATTGAAGAGACACAACGATCCATGGTGAAGCAGTGGAAAAACTTAGGAGGAAAGGTTTTCCTTGACAATCTGAAAGTAGAGTATCTTTTCTTTAGCAGCAGGTAAAAATTTGGAGGACAGCAGGAGGGAAGCTGATGGAGTTCAGTATGGTTGTTTTTCATCACCCATGTAGTTGGGAGGTGGTTTTGTCTACTTAAGTAAAGTTGGGTATTGCAGAAGGAAAAGACTTGAAACAGTAGCTGAGATCAGAGAGCCTGACTTCAGACAGCCAGGGTTTATGACCTTTCTTCAGAAAAATCAATTGCTTTTCAATTAGAGAAATTATACAGTAGAGATTGTGGAGTTACCATTCACTTAGGGACTTTTCCATTTGTTTTCTTTTTTTTTTTTTTGCAGTTTCATATTAGTGTGAGATAAGTTCACAGCATATTTTATGGGTCATTTAGCAGATATTTGGGATAAGGGGAAAATGACATTAGAGAAAGGAGAGTTCCTGTTATATTAAACAATACAGTAATTTTTTTTTTAATTGCATGGCATGGGGTGATATTCTATTTGAGCCTTTTTTTCCTGCTAGAATTAAATTTTCTTTGCATGGTTAGTTATACTTAGGGAATAAAAAATTTTTTTTTAAAGCTAAAAGTGTTATTCAACTAGATGACTTCTCACTTGACTAAAAGAGTGAGAATAACATTGGTCGCTAAGTTTGATAAATTGTATATGCGTTAGGACCTCAGCCTCTCCATTTTAAAAAAGTGTATGATAGTAATGAACTACATTGGGTTGCTAGGAGGAAAATAAACAATGATATTGTAAAGGGCTGGCTAAATATTAAATGCTATACAAATACCTGTGGTGCTGCTATCCAGGAAGGACTCATGACCTTTTAGATAAAGTTTATTAAATTTCCGAGGGAAGAACATGAATGAACAACAAAGCAGGCATTGCTATTGGAAATCAGTCCCCTGGTATATTACTGATAAGCCAGACTGGTTTTCAGTTATACTTTCCTGTTGAGGAAATGCAAACACTTTAGTACATGATCTTACAAATAGTCTTAGTCTCATGAAGCAGGGGGCCATTTTTACAAAGAAAGGAAGCTTGATCAAAGAATATGTGACTTGATAAGGATCAGCAAGATGGCAGATGAGAGGGGAAATTTACATTAACATCTGGTTCTGTAGGTAATGAGTCACATGCTCCCTGATTCCAGCAGGCTTGCACCAAGAACAATTCCTGGTGCCTAGTAGGTGTTCAATAAATGTTCGTTGCTTCAGTGAATATTATTTTTAAAATGTCCCATTGTCTAATCGCCAGTCTGCTAATCAGTGTGAAATACATTCTGCTTTCCTCTGCAACAATAGATTTGTTCATGACTCTGGGTTTCATATGGGTTTTAGAATTAGGATTGTAATTTTGAGGTTATATCCCATCCCCCAAATAAAATAAGAAGTGATCTAAGTGGACAGTCAGTCTCTTTCCTGAGTGTTACGTGTTACTGTTTGCAGCATACTTTTATATTTATTTTCTCTGCCAACCCTATTAGGGTAGAAAAAATGAAGTCTCTACCCTAGTAGGGTAGTCTCTATTTAACTAGTCTCTACTTAACTTTGCTTAACCAAGCATGAAGGGTAGGTATTAGTTCCATTTTTCTGAAGAGTAAACTGAAATTTCAAGAGATTATTTTCCTGCCTAACGTGTTACAATTAGTACTTTGCAGAAACAGGGCTAGAAATGAGATCTCCTAGTTCATAGCCCCATGTTTTTTTCTTTCCTAAAACAAGAAACAAAACAAATGAATACATAAATAAAACTTGAGGATCAGTCCTTCAATAAAACTATAAATTACAGTAGCAAGAACCTGTGTTAAATAAGAATAAAATGCCTAGAAGTCTAGTATTATTATTTTTATGGAATATTATATTAGCTAGAGTAATAGAAATAGCAAACACTATTGCCAGATACTCTCATAAGTGCTTAATTTAGTGCTCATAACAATTCTTTGATGTAAGTACAGCGAATATTGCTATCAAATCTATTTTATCATTGAGTTTGAGTAGCAAAATTGGAAAATGACAATATCATACTATTCAAATCAATTTAATTCCTCATTTTAAGACAGCAAGTAGTAGGAGTTTAAATAGCAAGATATTTATTCCAATCCATTTAGTTCCTAAATTTAGACAGTGAGGATACTTATATTATTATATTTGCTTTATATAAGAGGAAACTGAGGCCAGTGGAAATGAAGTAACTTGCCAAAGACCACACACAGAGCTTTGATCCAGGCAGTCCAGCTCCAGAATAAGTTCTTATTTACTAGACTATTCTGTCCTTTATCAGTTCCCTCAATAATGTACCAGAAAGCTCAGGGCCTTAAGTTTTGAGGAGAAAGAAAAAAAATAGTAAAAACAAGGGATTATTACAATATAGTCAGGAAATGAGAAGGGAGGACAGCTCTAATGATGTGGGTAGGTGAATTTGGACCAGATGACATTGACTTACCTATGGTTTTATTTCAAAACCTGGGAATCAACAGACGCATTTCCTCTAAAATATCTGCTGCTCACCAAATTACATTCACTTACTATGGTTTTACTTTAAAACCTGGGAATCAACAGATGCATTTCCTCTAAAATATCTGCTGCTCAGAAACCCTATTTATTTGAATGTTATTAGAAAAGTGATTAACCCAGCTGAAATCAGTATTAGCTACTTTACCTTCCTTCTAGGTGTGTGTCTGAAATTCCAGCTCTGGGGTACATGCTGAATAGGTTCTGCTTCATTCAGCAAGTTATACCAGAGAAAACAATTTACTAGTGCTGTTCCCTAAGTGATACTTGCTGGGCAGTATTTCTAAGAGATGTTCTCTAGAAAAATGGTTCTCTGGTCAAATAAGCTGGAAATCACTGTATTACACAGTGAGGATCCCATGGAAGATTGCACATTGGCATATGAAAGGTTTTATGAAGTTTTGCAGGAAAGAAGTCATTTAACTTTGCTTAACCAAGCATTTATTCAGCCTATTTAGTAAAACATTTTTTAAGGAGTTTCATTGTAATTATTTGTAAAACATCTATTGACATTCATGGAACAAACTTCAAGAAATCTTGAATTAATGTAAAAAAAGTCTCATTAAAATAGATATTTTACAGACTCAGACCACAGCTTAGTTGACGTGTACAGTTAACTTAGTTGATAATGTACAGTCTATTCAGAGAAAAATACAGTACTTCCACTCTTTAATGTCAATAATGCTCCCGTGTGCACAATTTCTTTTATGTACATTATATCATTTGACTCTTAAAACCACTACTTGAGAAAGTAGGGCAGATATTATTCCAGTTAATGTAAGAAAAAATGAGGCTGAAAAGGGTAGCATCACCAGCTACTCAGACACTCAGAGATATGGTGGTTGATGACAAGACACTGCTTCACAAATGTATCAAACCACCTTATCTCTTGGATCTTGCTTGGTTGGGGGGACTTGTGTTTAGAGTTGTATTTTTCATAATGGTTGCTGGTTCATGTTGATCTAGCAACATCCTCTTTGGTGATTCCAACTGACGGTCATTGGAAAACATCTTACGTAACGTCTGGCTGCGTTGGAAAGAGAAGTTTATGGTCACAGAAAAATACAAAAATAAATATTCTATGAGAAAAGATTAGTATGAATTTGTGTTCCAGAGAATTGAAATAACTAAAAAATACAGTATGAAAAGAATTATAAAGATTGGTTATTATGGAGTTGTGTTAACTTTCACAAAAATTACTGGACATTGAGTAATAGCCCACAAGTCGACAAGAATTATAATTACAATGTTTTTCAAGCAAGTAGGTGTAGAGGTTTGTATCTAAAATTTTTTCAATAGAATTATAGGATTTTACATTTGAGAATGGTTTTACAGATCAGTTAATCCAGATCCCTTATTTTACAAATAAGGAAATAGGCCAAGATGAGTTAAGGGCTCTACCAAATACTTAGTGCTTTAGTGCAAAACTAGACAAGATCCCAAATCATCTCACGCTTCAAGAAAAGGCTGCCTGGAACTTTGGGAGCAAGATGGCCAAATAGAAGCCTCCAGTGATTGTCTTCCCCGCAGGAATGCCAAACTGAACAACTATCCATACAAAAAAGCACCTTCATAACAACTAAAAATAAGATTAGTGATTACAGTGCTTGGTTTTCATATCATATCAAGGGAAGAAGCACTGAAAGGGGTAGGAGAGAGCCCTGAATCATTGACATCATCCTTCCCCATTCCCTGACAGCAGCCATGTGGCACAGAGAATCTGTGTGCTTGTAGGGGGAGGGAGAATGCAGTGATTATGGGACTCTGCATTGGAACTCAGTGCTACCCTGTCACAGTGAAAAGCAACACAGGACAGAACTCACTTGGCACGCACAGAAGGAGCATTTAGATCAGCCTGAGCCAGAGGCAAATCATCCATCACAGCAGTTAGAACCTGAGTTCTAGCAAGTCCTGCCAGCGTGGACTACAATGCTCTGGGGTCTTGAATAAACTTGAAAGGCAGTCTAGGCCATAAGGACTACAATTCCTGTGGCGGAGTGGACTTGGGTACACGTGACCTAGTGAGATACCAGCTAGGGTGGCCAAGGAAGTGCTTGCACCACCTCTCCCCCAACCGCAGCAGTGCAGCTCATAGCTCCAGGAGAGACTCCTTCCCTCTGTTTTAGAAGAGGAGAGGGGAGAGTAAAGAGGACTTTGTCTTGCAACTTGGATACCTGTTCAGCCACAGTAGATAGGGCACCATAGTCCTGAGGCCCCCATTCCAGGCTCTAGCTGCAAGATGACATTTCTAAATATACCATGGGCCAGAAGGGAACGCACTGCTTTGAAAGGAAGGACCCAGTCCTGGGAGGATTCATCATCTGCTGACTAAAGAGCCCTTGGGCCTGAATATTCAGCAGTGATAGCTGGGAAATACTTGCTGTGTCCTTGGGTAAGACTCAGAGCCATGCTAGCCTCAGGTGTGACCCAGCATATTCTCAGCTATGGTGGCTATGGGGATGAACTCCTTCTGCTTGAGAAAAGAAGAGGGAAGAGTACAGGGAACTTTGTCTTGCAGCGTGAGTATCAGCCCAGCCACAGTGGGGTAGAGCAACAAGAGGGCTCCTGGAGTCCCCAATTTCAGGCCTTAGCACCTAGACAGCATTTCTGGACCTGCCCTGGGTGAGAGAGGAGCCCACAGCCCTGAAGGGACAGATTCAGGACTGGCAGCATTCACCATAAGCTGACTGAAGAGCCCTTGGGCCTTGAGTGAATATTGGCAGTAGCCAGGCAGTACTCACAGTGGGCATGGGGCACTGAGAACCATACGAAGAGATTCTTCCACTTGAGGAAAGGGGAGGGAAGAGTGAGAAGAACTTTTCCTTGGGACTTGGATGGCAGCTTAGTTGCAGTAGAATAGAGCATCAGATAGATCCCTAAGGTTCTCTACTGCCGGCCCTGGCTCCTGGATGGCATCTCTGGACCTGCCCAGGGCTAAGATGAACTTTCTGCCCTGAAAGGAAGGACACAAGCCTGGCTGGATTTGCAACCTACTGATAATAGATCCCTTGGGCCTTGGGTGAACATAGGTGGTAGCCAGGCAGTGTTCGCTCTGGGCCCAGTGCTGTACTGGCTCAGGCCTGACCCAGAAAAGTTGTAGTGGTGTTGGACACAGGGGTGCTCTTTCAATTCTCCTCCAGCTCCAGGTAGCTCATCACAGAGAGAGACTCTGTTTGCTTGTGGGAAGTTAAGGAATGAGAGCAAGAGTCTGCCTGCTAATCCAAGGAATTCTTCTGGATCTTACTCAAGACAACCAAGGTGGTACCTCTATGAGTCTGCAAGAGTAACAGTGATACTGGGCTTGGGGTTTGCCCTAAAGTAGATATGGCTGCAGTGAAGAAAGACTGGATCACAACACCCAAGTCCCTTTGAATACCTAAAAAGCCTTCCTAAGAAGGATGGATACAAATAAGCCCAGACTGTGAAGACTATAATAAATACCTAACTCTTCAATGCTCAGACATAGACAAACATCCACCTGCATCAAGACCATGCGGGAAAACACGACCTTATCAAACAAATAAGGCACCAGTCACATATCCCAGAAATACAGAATTATATGACCTTTCAGATAGAGAATTCAAAATAGCTGTTTTGAGGAAGCTCAACAAAATCCAAGATAACATGGAGAAGGAAGTCAGAATCCCATCAGACACGTTTAACAAAGAGATTGAAATAGTTAAAAAGAACCAAACAGAAATTCTGGAGCTGAAAAATGCAGTTGACATACTGAATAATGCATCAGTCTCTTAATAGCAGAATTTATCAAACAGCAGAAATAATTAGTCAGCTCAAAAACAGGCTATTTGAAAATACACAATCAGAGGAGACAAGAAAAAAAGGAAAAACAATGAAGCATGCCTACAAGATCTAGAAAATGGCTCAAAAGGGCAAATCTAAGAGTTATTGGCCTTAAGGAGGAGGCAGAGAGAGATCAGAGTAGAAAGTTTATTCAAAGGGATAAGAATAACTTTCCCAACCTAGAGAAAGGTATCAATATCCAAGTACAAGAAGGTTATAGAACAGTATGCAGATTTAAGCCAAATAAGACTACCTCGGGACATTTAATAATAAAACATCTAAAAGCCAAGGATAACAAAGGATCCTAAAACCAACAAGACCAAGGAAACAAATAACATACAAAGGAGCTTCAATAAGTCTGGCAGCAGACTTCTCAGTGCAAACTTTATAGGCCAGGAGAGAATGGTATGACTTATTTAGAGTGCTGAAGGCAAAAAAAAAATATCCTAGAATAGTGTATCCACGGAAAATGTCTTTCAAATATAAAGGAGAGGTGCTTCCTCAGACAAACAAAAGCTGAGGGATTTCATCAACACTAGATCTGTCTTACAAGAAATGCTAAAGGGAGTTCTTCAGTCTGAAAGAAAAGAATGTTAATGAGCAATAAGAAATCATCTGAAGTTACAAAACTCACTGGTGCTGGTAAGTCCACAGGAAAACAGAATATTTGTGTCAAAAAACAACATATGAGTGTAAACTATTCATACGTTGAATAGAAAGACCACAAGATAAACCTACAAAAATAACTACAACAACTCTTCAAGACGTAGTATGATAAGATATAAATAGAAAGAACAAAAAGTTAAAAAGAAAAGGGATGAAGTTAAATAGTAGAGTTTTTGTTGGTTTTCTTTTTGCTTGTTAGTTTTTTTTAAAGGCAATTAGTGTTAAGTTGTCATCAGTTTAAAATAATGATTTATAAGGTATTGTTTGCATGCCTTATGGTAACCTCAAATCAAAAAAACTACAACAGATGCAAAACAAATAAAAAACAAGGAATTAAAAAATACCACCAGAGAAAATCACCTTTACTAACAGCAAGATGCAAGAAAAGGGAAAAAGGAAAAGAAGACAACAAAACAACCAGAAAACAAACAAAACAACAGGAGTTAGTCCTTACTTACCAATAATAACATTGTAAATGGACTAAACTTTCCAATCAAAAGACATAGAGTGGCTGAATGGATAAAGAAAAAAAAGACCCAACAATCTGTTGCCTACAAAGAACACATGTCACCTATAAAGACACATATAGACCAAAAATAAAGGGATGGAAAAAGATATCTATGCAAATGGAAACCAAAAAGAGCAGTAGTAGCTATACTTACATTAGACAAAATAGATTTTGAGACAAAAACTATAAAAAGAGACCAAGAAGGTCATTATGTAATGATAAAGGAGTAAATTTAGCAAGAGGATATAACAATAGTAAATATATACGCACCCAACACTGGAGCACCCAGATATATAAAGCAAATATTAGAGCTAAAGAGAGAGATCAACCTCAATATAATAATAGCTGCAGACTTCAACACCCCACTTTCAGCACTGGAAAGATCATCCAGACAAAAGCAAGAAAGAAACATCAGACTTAATCTTTACTATAGAACAATGTATCTAATTGATATTTCTAGAACATTTCGTCCAATGGCTACAGAATACACATTTTCTTCTCAGCACACGGATTATTATCAAAGATAGACTGTATGTTAGGCTACAACAAAACAAGGCTTAAAAAATTCAAATTACTGATATCATATCAAGCATCTTCTCTGACCACAATGGAATAAAACTGTAAATCAACAACAGGAGGAATTTTGGAAACTATACAAACACATGGAAATTAAATAATATGCTCTTGAATGACCAGTGGGTCACTGAAGATATTAAGACGGAAATTAAAAAATTTCTTGACACAAATGTAAATGGAAACATAACATATCAGAACCTATGGGATACAGTGAAAGCAGTACTAAGAGGAAAGTTTATAGCAATAAGTGTCTATTTCAAATAAGTAGAAAAACTTCAAAAAAGCAACCTAACAATGCACCTTAAAGAACTAGAAAAGCAAGAGCAAACCAAACTCAAAATTAGAAGAAATAATAAAGATCAGAGCAGAAATAAATGAAATTGAAATGAATAAAATACAAAAGATTAATGAAACAAAAAGTAGGTTTTTGAAAAGATAAAATTGACAAACCCTTAGCCCAACTAAGAAAAACAGGGAACGCCCAAATAAATCAGAGATGAAAAGGAGACTTTACAGTTGATACCACAGAAGTTCAAAGGATCATTAGAGGCTACTATGAGCAACTACATGCCCATGAATTGGAAAACCTAGAAGAAATGGTTAAATTCCTAGACACATATAAACTACCAAGATTGAACCATTAAGAAATTAAAACCCGGCTGGGCGTGGTGGCTCAAGCCTGTAATCCCAGCACTTTTGGAGGCTGAGGTGGGCGGATCATGAGGTCAGGAGATCGAGACCATCCTGGCTAACAGTGAAACCCCGTCTCTACTAAAAATACAAAAAAAAAAAAAAAAAAAAATTAGCCGGGCGTGGTGGCAGGCGCCTGTAGTCCCAGCTACTCGGGAGGCTGAGGCAGGAGAATGGCATGAACCCGGGAGGCGGAGCTTGCAGTGAGCCGAGATTGCACCACTGCACTCCAGCCTGGGCGACAGAGTGAGACTCTGTCTCAAAAAAAAAAAAAGAAATTAAAACCCAAATAGACCAATGACATGTAATGAGAGCAAAGCCATAATGTAAAGTTTCCCAGTAAGGAAAAGCCCGGCACCCAATGGCTTCACTGCTGAATTTTATCAAACATTTAAAGAGAAACTAACACCAATCTTAATCGAGCTGTTCTGAAAAACAGGGAAGAAATACTTCCAAACTCATTTTTCTGAGGCTAGTATTACCCTGATACCAAAACCAAAAAAAAGACACGTCAAAAAAAGAAAAGGACAGGCCAATATCTCTGATCAATATTGATGCAAAAATCCTCAACAAAATATAAGAATACTGAATTCAACAACACATTAAAAAGATCATTCATCATGATCCAGTGGGCTTTATTCCAGGGATGTGAGAATGGTTCAACATACACAAAGCAATGTGATACATCATATCAACAGCATGAAGGACAAAAATCATATAATCATTTCGACTGATGTTGAAAAAGTATTTTATAAGATCCAACATTCCTTAATGATAAAAACCCTAAAAAAACTGGGCATAGAAGGTACATACCTCAACACAAGAAAAGTCATATTCAACAGACCCACAGCTAGTATCATACTGAAAGGGGAAAACCTGAAAGCCTTTCCTCTGAGATCTGGAACATAACAAGGATGCCCACTGTCATGTTAGCACTGTTATTCAACATAGTACTGGAAGTCCTAGCTAGAGCAATCAGATGGGAGGAAGAAAGGGAATCCAAAAAGGACAGGAAAAAGTCAAGTTATCTTTGTTTGCAGCTATTATATTTGAAAAAACCTAAAGACTCCACCAAAAAACTATTGGAACTGATGAACAAATTCAGTAAATTTGCAGGATACTAAAATCAACATGCGAAAATCAGTAGCATTTCTCTCTCTCTGTTTTTTTTTGAGACAGTTTCTCACTCTGTTGCCCAGGCTGGAGTTCACTGGCATGATCTTGGCTTACTGCAACCTCCACCTCCGCCTCCCAGGCTCAAGTGATCCTGTCACCTCAGCCTCCCAAGTAGCTGGGACAACAAATGTGCACCATCACGCCTGGCTAAGTTTATGTGTGTGTGTGTGTGTGTTTTGTAGAGACAGGGTTTTGTCAGGACAGATCTTTCAAGTTGTCCAGGCTGGTCTTGAACTCCTGAGCTCAAGTCATCCGCCTGCCTCAGTCTCCCAAAGTGTTGGGATTACAGGCATGAGCCACTGTGCCTGACCCAGTAGCATTTCTACATACTAATAGTGAACACTCTGAGAAAGAAATCAGGAAAGTAATTCCATTTACAATAACTATAAATAAAATGCATAGGAGTAAATTTAGACAAAGAAGTGAAAGATCTCTATAATAAAAATAATAAAACATTGATGTAAGAAATTGAAGAGGATATAAAGGAAATGGAAAGATACTCCATGTTCATGCACCAAAAGAATCAGTACTGTTAAAATGTTCATACTACCCAGAGCAATCTATAGATTCAATGCAATCTGTATCAAAATACCAATGATATTTTTCACATAAATAGAACAAACAATCATAAAATTTATATGAAACCACAAAAGACCAGAAGAGCCGAAGCTATCCTGAGCAAAGAGAACAGAATTGGAGGAACCACATTACCTGACTTCAAGTTATACTATAGAGCTATAGTAACCAAAATGGCATGGTACTGGCATAAAAACAGACACATAGACCAAGGGAACAGAATAGAGAACCCAGAAACAAATCCAGACGTCTACAGTGAACTCATTTTCAACCAAAGTGCCAAGAACTTCCATTGGGGAAAGGACAATCTCTTCAATAAATGGTGCTGGAAAAACTGGATATCCTTATGCAGAAGAATGAAACTAGGGCCCCAAAAATAAAATTAAAGTGGATGAAAGACATAAATCTAGACCGGAAATTATGAAACTACCAAATGAGAACATTGGGAAAATGCTCCAGGATGTTGGTCTGGGCAAAGATTTTTTGTGTAAGACCTCAAAAGCATAGGCAGCAAAAGTAAAAATAGACAAATGAAATCACAGCAAGCAAAAATGCTTCTGCACTGCAAAGAAAACAATCAACCAAGCAAAGAGAAAGCCCATAGAGTGGGAGAAAATATTTGCAAACTATCCATTTGATAAGAGATTGATAAACAGCATATATAAGAAGCTCAAACAACTCTACAGGAAAAAAAAAAATCTAATAACCTGCTTTAAAAATGGGCAAAGGATCTGGATAGACATTTCTCCAAAAAAGACATACAAATGGCAAACAGGTATATGAAAAAGTGCTCAATATCGTTGATCATTGGAGAAATGCAAAACAAAACTCAATGAGACATCATCTCACCCCAGTTAAAATGACTTTTTTCCCCCTTAAAAGACAGGCAATAACAAATGCTGGCAGGGATGTGGAGAAAAGGGAACCCTCATACACTGTTGGTGGGAATGTAAATTAGTACAACCACCATAGAGAACAGTTTGGAGATTCCTCAAACAACTAAAAATAGAGCTAACATAGGATCCACCAATCCTATTACTAGGCATATAAATATATGCACCCACTATGCACATACCCCATAAATATGTGTGCCTATTATTTACCCATAAAAATAAAAAAATAAATGCTGTGTGTTATAGTGAAAGACAGTAGGAGAATTCCCAGGGTCAGATCTGATTGCTTTTGACATGCAGATAAATCTCCAGAACATGAATAGAAACCTAGCCTCTGTACCAGAATCTGACTGTAAGACTTGTACTTTCAATTGTCCTCTTACATCTTGGAACATTTAATTATCTGCTATGCTGAAATTTGTAGAATTCCCATACCTGATTATCTCTTGCTTTGAGAAGCTTGACTCAGCATCAATGTAATTTGACATCTTGTTCTCCTAATTCATCGTGGCTGAAAAGATTTTTCTCTTGTTCTGTCTTCATTGAGTTTTCATAGATTCATTCCACTCTCATGGCTTAATGACTTTGGGTTGTCTGTTGGCCTTGTGAATCTAATTCCTGTTAGCAATGTTTCTCTCTCTTGAACTCAATTTCTTCTGGCATTTCCTCCTAATGAGAACACTGAAGTAATAAATTCTCTCAATAAAATTCTCTATACAGTCACAGTCTGAGTAAGTGGAGCCAGACGACTTATTCAGGTGAGCCAGGTAGAAGCATACCTTCTGGCCCAGACACTTGTAAATGAGACAGCTCTGCCTTGCAGAACTTGTTTTAAGAATTAATAATAATTTTTACAAGATGTCTGGTATGTAACAGGTACCCAATAAATGGAAGATATCAGTATTATTATTAACATTAGGGGCAGGGCTATCTCTTTGAAAAGCAATTACATTAATGTACCAAAATGAAATATTAATATGATAAAAGCTATCCCGTGTGTGTACGGGGGAGCTAGGAGAGGGGTACAATTCAGTGAAGTCTAAGTGCCTTATCTTTTGTGATCTTGCTTGACCCAGGGCTATATTAATTCTTTGCCAAAATAGGCACCTTGTTCTTCAGACAACCAGCCATAAGTATTATTTTCCTCAGTGTACCTTCTGATTAATATTTAGTGTGAGACTAATGGCTATTAGGGGGGATGCATTGAGTATTGACTCATGTTAAAATCAATATTCAGAATAGAGGGAGGTTGAAGCTGAGATACAACTTTCATCTGGGAAAGCATGGCTAAGCCATTAGCAATTTCTACCTAAACTTAAAAGAATGAGACCTTTTTCCTGACTTCCTATAGGTTATGTGAACAATTTTTAGAATTCCATTTTGACTTTATCTACAGCATTTTTGAGTGTATGTCTTTGTTTAGATTTTCTAGTGGTTGCTCTAGATACTACATTCTATCTATCTATTTATCTATCTAATCTTAACAGTTTACTGGCACTGATATTTTACCAGTTTGAGTGAAGAGTAGAAAATTTACCTCCCTTTAAGTCTCTTTACCTTCTCCTTTTTAAGATAGAGTTGTCTTAAATATTTCCTGTCTGTATCTTGAGCACCACATCATATAATACTATAATTTTTGCTTTAGCTATCAAACATAATTTGGAAAACTCAAAGAAGAAGGCAAATATATTGTACTTCCCTATATGCTTACTCTCGCTGCTGTCTTTTCTTCCTGATGTTCCAAATTTCCTTTTTTAGCATTTGCATTCTGTTTCAAGAATTTTCTGTAGCCATTCTTTTCGAGTGTAGATGCTGACAACAAATTCTCTTAAGTTTCATTAACTGGAGGATTCCTTGAGTCTCCAGATGCAGGATGCTACCAGGTTCACAGTTTTTTCTTTCAACATTAGAAAAATGTTGTCCCTGCTCCTGTCCTCCAGGGTTTCTGATGAGAAATCTGCTGTCTTTTCAATTATTTTTCCCTATGTGTTATACATTGTTTTTCTCCCTGCCTTTTAAGTCTTTGTCTTTAGTTTTCAGAAATTTTATTATCATATCTTAAATTTCTGTAGGTTTCTCTATCTGGATTGTGTGGATTTCTATCTTTTGTCAAACTGGGAATCTGTCAGTCAAATTATTCTTTTCAAATACTTTTTCAGTCCCAACACCTCTTTCTGTTCCTTCACAGATGCCAATGACATGAATGCTAAAACTTTTGTTATAATCCCACAAGCCCCTGAGGTCTGTTCATTTTATTTTTCATCATATTCTCTATTGTTTAGATTTAGTGATTTTTTTCTTCTACTTCAAGTTTGCCAATTCTTTCATCTGTTTTCTTCATTTCTCTATTGGTTATTATTATTTTTTTAATTTCAGTTGTACTTTTCCACTTCAAAATTTCCATTTGCTGAGACTTTGTAATTGTTAAATTTGCTTTAAGCATGTCTGTAATTGCTCATTGAGGCACGTTTATGATGGTTGCTTTAACATCCTTGCCAGGTAATTCCAACATCTGTGTCATCTCCGTGTTGACATCTGTTGATTGGCTTTTCTCGTTCAAGTTGAGATTTTCGTGGTTCCTTGGTATGATGAATGTTTTTTGTTTTTGAATGTATTCTGGACATTAACTCTGAGAGTGGTGAAAGTCCTTGCTTCTCAGTTGGTCTTCTTGACACCATCACCAGTGGGAGGTGGTGCCTCATTATCCCCAGGTGGTGGGGATGTCCTGGCTTTCCACTTGGCCTTTGCTGACAAAAGTGGTAAAGCCATAACTTTTCCAACAACGTTTGGTTGGAGTAGCGTGGTTATTGTCCAAAAGTTTTTTGTCTTTCTGGGCTGTGCCTCTCTTGTTTCTTTGGTTAGAAAGAGCATGACTTTATTGGAGCTTATTTTGTCTGTGCCCATTGGAAGTTTCAGGTTGCCAGCTTCTTCTGTCTCGATTTTAGAATATTTGAGGCAAACAACAACAACAACAACAACAAAAAAAACCAAAACCAAACCCAGGGAACTCACCACTGTGTTATTTCTCCAGTCCCAAGGTCTCTGGTTTGCCTTCTTCTCTATCTCTAAGAGTCTTCTTATGTTTGTTTTATTTATAATACCCATGACTTTTAGCTGTCCTTAGTGAGAAGAATAGAAATAAGTATATCTACTCCATCTTGTCTAAAACTCTAAAAGTTTTTCTCTGAGATTTTTATCCTTGCAAAGACGGAAACAACTCAGTTTAAGACTAAAGTTTAGAATTATGGAGAAATAACACAAAGAACTTTAATAATATTACTCCAAGCTGTTGAATGCCAACTGTGTGCCAGAAATGTACAATCAGTTATTTCTAATCCTTACAATAATATTATAAAGCAGTTATTACAATTCCAATTGTATAGATGAGGTAAATAAGTTCATAGAGATTTGTAATTTGTCCGTGATTTCTTAACGACTACATGTTGAAACCAGGAATCAAACCTCTATCTGATTCTAAAGACTGAGCTTTTATTCATAAGTTAAAATATAAAGATGAGCGGGTGTAACCACCCAGCAGGTTCACCTAGCCCACTGCCTAGACAGAGCCAATTTATCAAGACAGGGGAATTGCAATAGAGAGTTTAATTCACACAGAGCTGGCTGGACAGGAGACCAGAGTTTTATTGTTGCTCAAACCATTCTCCCCCAAAACTCAGGGACTGGGGTTTTTAAGGATAATTTGGTGGATAGGGGGTGAGAACATGGGGAGTGCTGGTTGGTCAGGTCAGAAATGAAATCACAGGGAGTCAAAACTGTCCTCTTCTACTGAGTCAGTTCCTGGGTGAGGATCATAAGATCAGATGAGCCAGTTTATCCGTGTGAGTGTTGCGGTTGATTCACCCAGTGCAAGGTCTGCAAAATATCTCAGGCACTGATGTTAGGTTTTACAACAGTGATGTTATCCCGAGGAGAAATCTGGGAGGTTTAGAATCTTTCAGCCTCCAGCCACATGACTCCTAAACCATAATTTCTTATCTTGTAGCTAATTTGTTAGTCCTGGAAAGGCAGTCTAGTCCCCAGGCAGGAAGGGGGTTTATTTCGGGAAAGGGCTGTTACCATCTTTGTTTCAAAGTCAAACTATAAACTAAGTTCCTCTCAAAGTTAGTTCGGCCTATGCCCAGAAATGAATAAGGACAGCTTGGAGATTAGAAGCAAGATGGAATTGGTTAGGTCAGATATCTTTTAGTATCATAATTTTCTCAGTTATAATTTTTGCAAAGGCAGTTTCAGGGAGAATGGAGGTTGGGCCTGCAGATGAAAAATGAGAGTGGTTATTCCCAAGTTTCAAGCTATTATCATGATGAGATGACAATACAAATATTCTAAGATGCCCTCACTTACAGATAGCATGTGCTGGACTACATGTATGGGCTGTCAGAAAATATTCCTATTAGTGGTGGTTAAAATATTTCCTCTTTTTATACTTGGGTTGTTGCGGTGAAGAGTTCAAAATATATGAAGATTAGGAGGGAATTCAACTCAATTTATTCAACTCATGATTCTTTGCAGCTCATAATGGTAATATCAGATAAATATTTATTGAATGAATAATTACTACTTATCAAACACTCGTTAGGTTCTAAGTTTGGGGTTTTGCTACATTATCCCTCTTCCTTAAAACAATCTGTCAAGTGGGTGCTATTATTAATAATACAATTATATAATTATTTACATAAAGCAATGGAGGTTTTGAAACAAATTAGGTGATTTATCTAACATAGGTTAAAAATGGCTGAACTGGAATTTGAATCTAGCCCCTCTCTAACACCTGGGTTCTTGGACACAACACACCCTACCAACAAGTGCTGAGAGAAATTAGAGGAAGCCTGACTGCAGAGATGAGATAGGCCCAACAGAGAGCAGAAACATTCCTGTAAATGCTGCTATACTGAAGCCAGGAATCAGAGTATGTTGTTAATTGACACCTATTGGTTAGAGCCACCTAGGTAGATACTTCAAATTCGCCCTTTTAGAATGGTTGGTACTTTGTCTTTGCACTAAGATCCAGTGACATTTGCCCCTAATTTATCTTCCTGTGTTAGTTCTGGAAAGCTCCACAGTCACTGCATGACCTTTGAGGAGAGGATACCATTATTTATATTATTATTTTTCTCTGGTTCCTTTTGTTCTTTTAATCCAAACCTTTGTCATTGATGAGTCTGAGTATTTAGGTACAGCAGAGGGAAAAAAAGTTAACTTTGGGTTGAACACTTTTAATGCTGCAACTCCATAAATAGTTAAGTGCCAGTTTGAAATAGTGTCTTTTGTGTTGCTCTGATGTCATACTGTCAATTATCATTATTTTGGACTTTATGATAATATATATCCAGCTAGCTGACGTTAAACTTTGATTAATGTTTAGAATCAAATGCCTTTGGAAAAGTGAGTCTATGCCAAAAAATGGTGTAAATAAGATTTCAAGTGGGAACATTTACTTATTTAAGACAACAAACTAATTAAAAACTTGAGTAGTTATAAAACCAAATAGCATTAGGTTGCAATCACTCTGTCCATACAGTTTATCTTATATATTAAAAACAGACCATTTTTATCCATTCACTAAAGTGAAGACTAACAGAAATTGGATAAGCTAGATCCAGTTACTGTCTAAACTTGAAGGTAAACTATACTTATTTTTAACTAGTTCATTTGGTATTACTTCCTGAAGTACAAATGAGCTATTCACTGAGAATCTGGGGAAAATTCCAGATCTGTTAGCCAATTCAGCAGTCTGCACAGTGGTTGACTGATGGTGTTGATTGGTGTCTGTGAGATTTTGAGAGCTCTGAAAGTATCAAACAGAACAACACACACGAAAAAGTAGGGTATGGATTGGAAGACCTGGGAGTGTTTCTAACCCAAAGGACTTTCTATATCCTTTAGTGTCTAAAAAATTCTTGGCCTTCTATAAAGCTGTCCCCAGCAGCAGATGAGGGTGGCCTTCTGCTAACTAGTTACCTTCCCCCGGGGTCCTAGTTGTAGTTCCAGATCAGAGATTGGAAAACCAGTTCAGATGACCTCCTACTCAACAATGGATTTGAATTTAGAAACTTAGGTGCAAATGAATAATGATGTTTATTCCAAAAGAGAGTGTTTTTCCTAGTTTTGAAGATAAGTTGAAGATTATAAAGGATGGACCTTTGAGTAGTCATCATTTACTACTGGGTGAATGTTTATCAGTGTTAGGGTCGGAAATTTTTACTTCCCTTTTCAGGCATTAGTCTGAAGCAGCCAGTGTATTTAAATAAGCCAGGTAGCACTTGATTGGCCTCTGGTGATTCTATTTAAGTCCATCCATCCTGGGTCAGATGACCTAGAGGTAACTGCAGAAACAGATCTCCTGGTAATTGTTGCTAGCTGCAGAAATATTTTAACTGCTGGCTTTCTTTAAATTACGATTTACTCCATGGTAAAATGGTAAAGTTGGCACTCTTAATTCCAAATTTTGAATCTAAAGGTTAAGAAAAAATCAGGGTCTCAGATATAGAAGCTTTTGGAATAGGGAAGGATTTAAACCAAAGGTAACTAGCTTTAGGTAACATAGAAAGACAGTTAAAAAAAATAACCCCAAAACAAGAACGACTCCCACCACCCACCACTGTTTTATTTCTTGGCTCCCTCTACTTTGTATGTGTGTGCACTTGTTCATATTTAAAATTACCCTCAAATGTATTAAAGTAATAATTTGGTTCTAAAACTAGTCAGGGTGATTTTGGCATTTTGTTATAAGACAGTGTTATGTAAACTCTTATGGGGTAAGGCTTCAGAAAAGAGTGTTTCTTTTTTCTTCTTTTAAATAGTCAGAACTAGCTTATTTGTGGAAAGAATGTAGCTTAATATTCTTAACTTGCTTTTGGATTTTCTGCTTGCGTGTCTGTACATTAAGAGTTGGTCATGCTTCTCAATTTAAGAAGGAAAAGTGTTTTCCTAACTTCAGCAAGATGTTAGGTAAATAGTCAACTTCATAAGAGAGCTTTATGCACTACTTGGATGGAAGTATCAGTATCAGATTATCTTTTATAAAGTTTTATAATTTGTTTCGTGCTGTGACACATGTTTAAAATACTCAGGATTCCTTCTGGCTTACATATCAAACTACAACAAAAATCCCTTTATTTGACTATACTGAAAAAAACTTTCTAAATAACAAAATCTTACTAGCTCAGTAAAATACTCTATTATCTGAGAGAAAGTGGAAAGGGCATGTTAATCTAGACAATATGAAAAATGTAGGCTGGACCTGGTGGCTCACGCCTGTAACCCCAAGCACTTTATGAGGCTGAAATGGGCAGATTGCTTGATCATAAGAGTTTGAGACTAGCTGAGGCAGTATGGTGAAACCTCATCTCTACCAAACAAAAACAACAACAACAAAACAAAAAACAAAAATTAACAGGATGTGATGGCATGGGCCTGTAGTCCCAGCTACTCCGGAGGCGGAGGTGGGAGGATCTTTTGAGGCCCGGAGTGGGCGGTTGCAGTGATCTGTGATCCTGCCACTGCATTCCAGCCTGGGAGATAGAGTGAGATCCCATCTCAAAAAAAAAGAAAAGAAAAGAAAAGAAAGATACAAATCTAAAGATGTCCCTGAGGGAGGCTCAGGTCACTACCTAAGGAGAAGTCAAAGAAGAATAAAGAAAAATGAAAAAGTCTGCTATGTTAAAAGTTCTGAAACATTTTCCTGTAAATGTCTATTTTTTTAAAATGGCAATATTAAGCTTCAGAAACATTGGTTTAACATCTATATTTATTCTTCCAGCCAATCGATGCAGACTACTTCAGATGTGTATATCTATTACTTTTTTGTCTTTATTGATTTCTGGAACTCTCTCTCAATGTTTATTTCTTTTTGTTCAAAATTTGTGTTTTGTCACATTAAGAAATCTTAAGATATCTGCTATCCACCCGTTTCAAATTAATTAATTTTTTTTTCTCCTGGTTCATAATCCTCACAAAAATACTCAAAGTTAACCTGGCCCTATTTCAAACTCTGGCCAGAAGTGTCTGGGTTATTTTTAACTTACGTATCCTTTGGAAGATAATTTTATAAACAAACCAAAAGTAGTCTTTGATAATAGAATGTGCATGAATTTGGGATGCAGGTAGAATTGGTTAAATTATTTAGACTGAGCTTTAGCTTTATTATCTATAAATTGTAGAGAAATATACTAATTTCATAATGTTACAAAGATCCGATATTTAAAAAGCGCACATTCCACTAAAGCTCTTTGCACATGAGTGCACAATAAAGGACCACTATTTTTAAATCCTAAGAATTTTACAATTTAGTCCTGAAAATGAACAGAATGCTTACAAATAGAGTTGTTTTTGTTCATTGTCTAGGCACATGCTAGCTTGACTGAATTATTCTCCTTACCTAGTTTATGGTAAGTCCTGGTTATCTATATATCTGAAAAAACCTTTATTTTGTTTGTTACTTTTGCACTGCCTAATTTGAGAAGTGGCTTTGAAAAATATGTGATAGTCCATTCTCTTTCAAAGTATAGAAGCCTAGCATGCTTTCAATAGTTCTGAATGAATTGTTGTGTTTAGGCAATGGTTATTTGACTGTTCAAAATTAAGTGCATCCTCAAATTGTTTTGTCATATGGCTGTGCCGTTAGAGGTAGTCATCTTTCAGGTTGACTTAAAAGTTTGTCTCTCACTGTCTCTCTTACTCTCCATCAGATTGTGTTTTCTCAATAGCTTGCAACAATATCCTTCATTTCACATGCTCCTCTTTCAATGTGACCTTGACACTCCTTCCATTTGAAATGTGGGTTTCTTGTGTCCTCCTTATAAATCTGGTGGTACTGTGTGACGCTATGTGACTTCCAACACAAGGTCATAAAAGCAATAAGACTTCTGCCTGGCTCTCTTGGGATGTCTGCTCTTGGAACCCAGCTGCCACGCTGTGAGAACCGAAACTAGTCCACATTGGGAGACCACATGGAGAATACACAGGTATGTTTTCTGGCTGACAGACCAGCTGAGGTCCCTGCTGACAGCCAGCATCAACTGCCAGACATGTTAGTGAAGACTGCTGGAGATGATTCTAATCCTCAGCTGTTGAGTCACACCCTCCTCTCCTTGCCTTCAAATCTTCCCAGCTGAGGCCTCTGACATCAGGAGCTGTGCTCTGTGTGAAATACTGACCCACAAAAATCAGTGAACATTAAAAAATCGCTCTTTTAAGATACAGAACTGTGTTTAGAGATGGTTTGTTACTTAGCTGTAGCATCTGGAACACTTTCTTTTCCTTTTCTCTGTTCATCCTTCCACGGGCATGTCAATGGAACTTAATTCTGCATTACTGAGATGCATATTTTGAATAGACGTGCAGTGATAAAAATGGCTTGCCTTTTCTCAGAGCATGCTATGTGCTCGGCACCATTCGTTGTGAACACTGTATATATATATTTAAATCTTCCAATAATACGACAAGAGAACTACTATTACCTGTATTATTTTCCCTACCTACAAATGAACAAACTGAGTCATGAAGAATTTGTGTAACTTGTCAATGTCAAATATCTACTAAGCTTTGGCTCCAAAACCCTCACTTGAACATTGTAAGGTATAGAGGTAAGTGAAAGTAATATTAAAATTCCAGGCAGGGAGAGTTCAGTTTACTTTTTAGGTGTATAGATTGAAAATGTTAAATTCCAAATATACTAAAAACCTTATTTATTTATTTTTTTTGAGACAGGGTCTCACTCTGTCGCCCAGGCTGGAGTGCAGTGGCACGATCTCAGGTCATTGCAACCTCCACCCGCCCCCGGGCTCAAGTGATCCTTCCACCTCAGCCTCCCAAGTAGCTGGGACTACAGGTATGTGGCACCATGCCCAGCTGTTTTTTAAAAGAAACATTTTGTAGACACGGGGTTCTGCCATGTTGCCCTGCCTGGTCTCCAACACCTTGATTCAAGTGATCCACTCCGGTGGCCTCCCAAAGTGTTAGAGTTACAGTTGTATCCTTTTTTTTTAGTAGCTTAACAGTTTAGTAACTTAATCCACAGTTTCTGGGATCCAGGAAACTGTGAATTAGTAAATCTAAGCTTAGAAATCAAGATTAGCTTTAAATTCTGTCTTTTACAATTATATTTCTTCTATCCTCAGATGCACATTTTTTTCAACATTTTGCCAACTCTGAAATGAGAATGCCTTTTACAATTGGTCATGTTTCGTCATCGAATTGGCAATAATTTAAGTCATTTTTGGTGTTATATATAAAATAATGATCCTTCTTACACTAGATGCTGTCTTATTTTGGTAAAAAGCATATATTATACATTTTTAACCTATCAGATACTGGAATCTGACATATACTATTGTTGCAACAATGGCATACATAGATAAGGACAGGACAAATAATTCAAGAACCCTCCTAAGTCATTGCTGCTATGTTAAACTGAATAGTGAAAGAGTGTCATAGATCTAGCAGGCTCTAAAATAAGGCCAGTGTTAGCATCCATTGTTACCTCGAAAGTATACGTATGAAAGCCCATTTCCCTCAGGTAATTGTCTTCACATACAGACACTTGGTGATCAATATTTAAAAAAGTCACTGCTAGAATTAGGTTTCATAGGGATACAGCCCAAACCCAGCCCAATTTACTTGGGGAACTGTTGGTGTTGCCAATTAGTCTACTCTTCCGTACATAAAGGCAGCTCCTGCATCAAAGTTCTCTGGTACCTCATTTTATTCTGACATTTTTCTTGTAATATTTTTTCCTAAACTGATTATCTTATATTTAGCTTTTTCCAAAATATCAAAGTACCTTGCAAGCTTTCATATCAACTTACAGTTTTTTTCATCATTGGTAGTGGTGAAAGTGCTAAACATTGCTGATTCTTGTTTTCATCCACCGTATCCAATTTTCAGAGTTCAGTCATGTTTCTACAGGTTTAACTTAGTGATTTTCATGTGTTTAGTGATTTTCCTGTGCTGGATGGGCCAGTCCAAGGTCCTGATATTCATTAAAAGAATGATCACACTATAATAAGAGTTGGGATTCTTTTAGGTAGTGCTTATAAAAGGAAAGCATTGTAGTGACCAACCAGGTGGTAAATGGTTGATCTACTGGGGCCATTGTAGCCATAATCCCTGACTCAATAGCTCCACATCTTTTAGTTTACATTCTTTCTTTTAGTCAGGCTGTTGCTCTTACAACTGACTTTCTGGTCTGCTGAGGAAGAAAGGTTTCAAGAGATTGGTTCTATACTCCTCTGAGAATTTCCTTTTGTTTCGAAGGGAAAAATAGCAAGTAACTGTTTTTAGATTAAATGAAGAATCTATTTCAGTTCGTAATGTATAAATTGTAGTAATTAAAGGTAGAATGACTTTTTAAGTAATTATATTGCATGTGATACAATCCCAAAGAGATGTAGTGCTTTCTAAGACTACATGGTTAGGTGGTTGGTGTGTACAACTGGCAGGGTTTACTAAAGCCAAAGAGGCAGTGTTCTGAGTTTAGATGAGAGAACAAAAGGAACTAGTCATTTGAAGAGCTGCCTGGGAAAAAGTGTTTCAGGCAGGAGCAGCAAGTGCAAATAATCTGAGGTAGGAAAGAGATTCTCAGCGTGATAGAACAAAGTAAGCAGCCAGTGTCCCTGACATCACAAGTAAGCAAGAGAGAGACTGATACTCAACTGATGGAGAGAACAGCAGGGAAACAGAAATGGACCATAAGCACTTGACCTGCTAGGAATCATTGATATTGTTAGTTGCCTCCTTAACTTCCATTTTCCTCTTTTTGATGTTCCCTACTTGTTGAGTCTTACCTTCCTTTATGCATTGATCATGTACTTCAAGAGGAAGCTGACTCCTCTCCATTTCCATGATTGGGTCCTGGTTGGCTTGGGCCTATCAGCGTATTTCAACTCCGTGGTCAAGACATTGTTTCCAGGGAAAACCACAGGACCCTTGTTCCTTCCTTTTGGATATGAAAACAACTTGTTGTCCTGATTGCATTTTGTAGACATCTTATGAGCTGTCATTGGGAGAAATTCAACATTGTGGATGGTAGAAGAAAGCAGAAAACGGGACTTTGATGACAATTTTGAGCTCTGGATTTTAAAAATATAAGTTAATAAATGTCCTTCATTGTTTAAGCCAACTTGATTTGGATTTCCTTGTTTTGGCCTGTAGAGTCACAGTCCTTTGAAAAGTAATGGTTTTATGCCAGGGAATGGCATTGCCCTTGTGCCATTTTTAAAAAGTTTATTCTAGTTTAAATAATAAAGGTATCTATTGACTCACAAAGGGAAAAACCAGAGCATGGAGAAAGCGTAAGATGTCATTGTAGTAATATATGCAAGGGAGTAGTGATTAAACCTAGGCTAGTGACATTGCAAATAGAGAAAAACATATGGAAAAAAATATATTTTGGCACTAGCATCAACAGGACTTGTTAAAGGGTTGTTTTTAGGAAACGAGGAATACAAATAATCATGGATGACCTCCCCAAAACTGTAGGAAGGTTCTGATTTAAAAAATTAAGATGATGCCATTTACTGAAATGGGAGTAGCTGGTTTGGGCATGGGTGGAAAACAAAGATTTCAGTTCGCGATATGTTAAAGTGTAAAAGAACTGTTTTTCTTTGATGAGGATATGTCAATCATATAGTTTCATATATGAGTGTGTGACTCAGTGGAGAAATCAAGGCTGAAGATATGGTTTGCGAGACATCAGCATGTAATTGGGTTTTAAATAAATGAAATGAGATGAAGTAATCTATGGAGAGATTGTAGATAAAGAGTTAAGGAGAGCCTGGGATAGAGCTTATGCACTTCAAAGTTTGGAGGTTGACTAGAAGAGCTTGGGACGAGATTAGGGAAAATTGGCCAGAAAGGCAGATGGGAAATGGAGGATGGAGAGTTACAGTAACAAAAAGAGGAATTGTTTCAAGAGAGGTATTAACACTGTGGAATCCTGATGAGAGTTTGAGTAGGGAGTGAAAGATATGTATGTAATCAAAGAATAATTTAATCATATTTTATATTTAAGACAGATATGTTCTAATATCTATGCTTTGAAGATAATATTTCATGAATGATGAATCACAATTAAGCAGAATGTCATTTATATGTCCATATATTTCAGAGAAAAATAAATAAATAAATAAAGTAAGCAGAATATTTTACCAGAGTAATGATTCTAATTCAACTAACTCTCAGGCACTATACGGCTCTATCCAATAAAAAGAATTGAAAATATTCCCATATTTACTTGCAGTTCTCAAAGAACATTAATGGAGATCTATGCCATAGTTCATAGCCTCATTTCTCTTAGGTGCCTTTCCTTTTCTCCTTTAATTCTCTCAAATTTGTAGAAGAGAGATGGGAGAGGGGAAGAATGAATGTGTGTGTATACACGTGTGTGTCTGTTTGTCCCTAATATTTTCCCCACATCTCTTGCAGATACCCATCTCTTTTGTTTCTCTTTTATTCCACCTTCCCCCATGTCTTACCACACTGCCATCTCCCCGTGGTTGCTGAGATTTTTGGTCCTAGTACCAGCCATTGGAGACCATTCTCGCAGGATTAAAAGACCCAATTATTTCTCTGGACCTTCCTCCTGGAGGGAAATGCAAGAAGTTCCTTGGAAAGTGTGTATTCTTCTTTCACTCTGATTGATGTTTCCTTGTAGAGAAACTCAGATGAATCAAATTATCTTTCTTCTTAAATCTAATTTGCTAGCCCTGTTGGATGACAGAGTTTAGGGTTCACATGACTTCTCTTTTTGGGGGAATATTCATTTTAAATAAATTTTCCTACTCATTAATTCCAAAAGTCAAAATGCCAAATTTTAGAGGACTTAAAACATTCACTGAATTTGTGAAATAGTTTTTCATTCCATTGGTTGAATCTTGCTTTTCTTTTGTTGCTGCTTTGGAGAAGGTTAATGTGCGTCCCATAATGTCATCACCCTGTTGAAATCCATCTGTCCCATAGCTCGGCAGTGGTGCAGCCCTTTCAAGTTCTGCAGGGAAACCAGATCAAATAAAAATATCCAGCTCTTCGACAAGTATATGAAAAACAAAAAGAAAAAGCCCATAAAGAAGAGACAGAGCAGATACCCTTGCCCTAAAGGTGTAATGTGAAACTAATGTTCTGTTAAACCTGTTGAGCATTACTCAGATTTCTTCATGAGTACATTCACACCTGGGGGAAAAAATGACCCCTGTCATACTATGGAAAGAAACAACAGAAATTACTAGAGGAAGGAAAGTAGATAGGCTCCATTTTCTGGTTCCAGTTGGAAATTTAACTTGAATCTTTTTGTTAGAGCTAAAATATGCTTATACTGTACATTTTTAAGAGTTCTCTCAATGGGAGAAACATAGCAATTCCTGAATATAACTCATTATGCTTGTGCCTTCCAAACATTTTCTTTCATTTTTCAGGGCAGGTTTGAAGCAGAAGAAAAAGGAAAGATAGGAGTCGCGGCTTATTCACTCACTTCCTATAATGTTTAAATGCTGAGGTGTCCTAAAACTTCTGATATTCTTTGGAAGCTAAGCTGAAGAATTTTTTTTTATTTATTCTGGTCCAGTGCAAATATTTGTCCATTGAGCAATATACGGCACATTAGAATCATAAATCCACCATCTGCTTAAAATGAGCCAACACCCACCTGTAAGGAGACGGTTACAGGCTGGTATCCTGTTCCTCTAGTGCTTAAGTGAAGGCCACTGACGCTGTGGGGCCCTGCTTTGTTTGAGCTGCCCTGTGCTAAGATTGCCTGATAAAATTCCAAAAGGGTGTGTACGTTTGCTGCAACCCACAAAGATTACTTTCAGGTTCCCTTGGAGAAATCTTTTCACAGTAATGGGGGCAGAAAGAGGCCAAAATGCCATCAGCTTTGGATATGTGGGTGCATTTGTGGATTCTCTGCTCTGATGTTCTAGTGCAAGGAATGAAATGAATGAATAGATCATTTGGCATTCCGCGGTTATGTCAGCAGGCATGACTGCTGTCACATTAACTGAGCAAGAAAGGGATCTTCATCACCTTACTCCTAGCAAGTACTGAAAGCAGGGTGGAAAAAAAGACACTCTGCTCATAGTAGTTTATCTTTTACTTTTTATTGATTTATTTAATTTATTTTTTGAGATGGACCCTCACTCTGTCTCCCAGGCTGGAGTGCAGTGGCGTGATCTCGGCTCACTGCAACCTCTGCTCCGCCCGTCTCAAGCCATCCTCATGCTAGTTTATCTTTTAAATGACCGTAAGTCCCCATTTTAAACTGACAGACATTCGACTGATACTATACCTTAGAATTCTCCCTGAAATATTTGTTCTTGCCACTCAACAGGAAGCTTATAGAATCTGGAAAATGAATTTGTAGTGGGGGCTTGTTCTCTGAAGTAGCTATTATCGCTTTTAAAAGAAGCCCTCCTGGCTGGGCGTGGTGGCTCATGCCTGTAATCCTAGCACTTTGGGAGGCAGAGGCGGGAGGATGACTTGAGCCCAGGAGTTTGAGACCAGCCTGGGCAACATAGCGAGACCCTGTCTCTACAAAAATATAAAAAATTGTCTAGGCATCGTGCTATGCACCTGTGGTCCCAGCTACTAGGGAGGCTGAGGTGGGAGGGTGGCTTGAGCCTGAGAGGTCGAAGCTGCAGTGAACTGTGATTGTGCCACTGCACTACAGTCTGGGTGACAGTGAGACCTTGTCTCTAAAAAAAAAAGGCTCTTTAGAGGACAAAAGTTTCAGATTCACCGTAACACATCAAGTGTTCCCCTGAAGGGCTTGCCTCTGAGATTATTCTTTGGGAAAACCCTAATACAAAATGAAGGCAAGAAATCCACTAGTTATTGTATTTTAGATTTTGAAAGTTGGTTGTCTAAGACTCCTGGGTGATTTAGACAAATTTCTACATGTTATTTGCCAAATCTAGGTATGAAAGCAAATCAAGCAAAACCTGTTCGTTTGAGGTATAGTGCTTTACTCTGCAATTTTTTATTATTTTAGATTCAGGGGGTACATGTGCAGATTTGCTACATGGGTACGTTGCATGATGCAGAGGTTTGGGCTTTTAATGATCCCATCATTCAAGTAGCAAACGTAGTACCCCATAGACAGTTTTTCAATCCTTGCCTCTCTTACCTTTTGGAGTCCTCAGCATCTATTGTTCCCATCTTTAAATCCATGTGTACCCAATATTTAGCTCCCACTTATAAGTGAGAACATGCAATATTTGGTTTTCTGTTTCTGTATAAATTTGCTCAGGATAACGGACTCTAGTTGCATCTATGTTGCTACAAAGGACATGATTTGTTCTTTTTTATGGTTGTGTAGTATTCTATGGTGTGTATGTACCACATTTTCTTTACTCAATCCACTGTTAATGAGCACCTGGATTGATTCCACATCTTTGCTATTGTGAATAGTGCTGTGATGAACATATGAGTGCAGATGTCTTTTTGGTAGTAGATTTATTTTCCTATGGGTATATACCCAGTAATAGGATTTGCTGGGTCACGAGGTAATTCCATTTTTAGTCCTTTAAGAAATCTCCAAACTGCTTTCCACAGTAGCTGAACTCATTTGCGTTCCTACCAACAGTGTATAAACTGTCCCTTTTTTCCAAAGCTTCAGCCACATCTGTTATTTTTTGACTTTTTAAAAATAGCCATTCTGACTGGTGTGAGATGGTATCTCATTGTGGTTATGACTTGCATCTCTCTTATGATTCATGATATTGAATATTTTTTCGTATTTTTGCTGGCCGCTTGTATGTCTTCTTTTGAGAAGTGTTTGTTCTGTTCATGTCCTTTGCCCACTTTGTAATGGAGTTTTTTTTTTTTTTCTTTCTGGTGTGATGGTTAATTCTGCAAAAGGCATTTTATTTAACAGGCAGCATGGACTTCATACACATACATTATCAGTGCCTTGAAAACCAAAGAATTTTAAAAGTTAGCAGTAGCTTCTAGTTTCTGCATGTACAAAAAAATACATATTTATTTATTTATTTATTTATTTATTTATTTGAGACAGAGTCTTGCTCTGCAGCCCGGGCTGGAATGCAGCGGTGTGATCTCGGCTCACAGCAAACCCTGCCTCCCGGGTTCAAGCGATTCTCGTACCTCAGCCTCCTGAGTAGCTGGGACTACAGGTCACTGTAGGCCCTGAGTCTGGGCTGGCCACATCCTCCACAGGCCAAGAGCTGGTCTGTGAGGAAGGGTGCTTGTTGGTTGAAAAGGGTGGTAGGGTCCTTTGGTTCTGGTATTAGCAGTGCAGTGTCTCGAAGGTGGCTCATTTTAATTCCATATAGATCTTCATGCCCGGTGAGTAGGCATGAAGACTCTTCTTTGCCAGAATTGACCCATAACTTGTAATCTCTCTCAGGGCCAGCTATCCTTAGCATTGGTAATGATATGTTGATATCTTCATTTGCTGTATGTGAATCCATTACTGTTATAGTTTTAGAATAGGCATAATTCTCAATGTCCTTGGTGGAGATTTTGAAGGAAATGCCCTTTGGGTCGTCCTTCTCTTTCTCTAGATTGATGTATCTCTGAAGGAGAGAGAGCTATTTGTCCTTCTGTTCTGGAGAACTGAAAGTGGCCACAAAGTTCACTGTGAGTCAGCCCAGAGCCAAGGATTTCATGGAATTGGTGTTGCCTTCTGCCACTTCATCCAGACAGCTTGCTGTCCATATACCAGTTAATCTAATTTTATTTTGTGTCTTACAGTTATGTTGTATTTGAGTTTGGCCACACCTAACAGATCACTGAATAGGAAAAGATGCTGCTCCTGTCTGTGCAGGCCTCTTCCGAGTTCTACCTGGCTGTCAATCCGCAGAGTCCTATTGGAGCACACAAATGATGACAGAATTGCACATGTGTGATGCTAGTGGAAGGACTTTCCCTGGTACTAGGCCGTTTTTGCAGGACTTTGTCTGGGTGAAAAGCTGTGGCACTTCTCCTTTCTGTTAGTGTTTTCTTCTTCCAGGGCTAAGCGCACAGTCAGGCATTGCTGGCCCTGACGACTTCGGAGCTGATCTTGCTGAAGGGCCGCACTCACCTAGGCCACTGCGGGGGATCCAGGGGCACGCTGAGGGGTCGGGGAACGGGGATCCCTCCCCTCCAGCCTGGTGCCCCCACTGAGGGAGGAGTCGGGGTGCTGATGAGGCGGGAGGCAGCTGGAGATGGGAGGGAGGCTGCCGGGTCTGCTGAGAGAGAGAATAAGGCCCTAGATACGGAGAACGAGGAACCAGGGTAGGGGGCTGGGGGGTTTCGGGGGAGGTGGCAGCAGGGCTGGCCCTGAGGGGCGGGAAAGGTCCTCAGATGACCCTTGCGGGCGCGCATCTCCAACGTCAAATCCCAGTGGCTTCAGCCTCGCGCCCTGTGTGGGGTCCGCGGCTGCGGAGGGCACGGGCTCCACTCAAGCGTCCTCACCGGCTTCCACGGCTCTCCCCACAGAGCCTCCTGCTGGGGCACATCTTAAAGCAAATTCCAGCCCCGAAGGAAGCTAGGCGGTCGGGTCTGTGGTGGCAGAAGGCGCGGCTGCCGTGCTCAGGTGGGCACAGCTCCCCATGTGGGCAGCTGCCTTCTGCAGGGGCCTGTGTGTCGCCGTGCCCTGCATGGCGGGGTGGAAGCGGTTACAGCGGCGACCGCCCTTTGTTTTTTTCTTGTTGATTTGTTTAAGTTCCTTGTAGATCGTGTATCTCAGTCGTTTGTTGGACACATAGTGCGCAAATATTTTCTCCCATTCTGTAGGTTGTTTTCAACTCTGTTGATAATTTCTTTTGTTTTGCAGAGATCTTTAAGTCTCATTTTTAATTTTATTGTATTTGCTTTTGGGGTCTTTATCATAAATTCTTACGATTTTTTTTTTTTTTTTTTTTTTTTTTTTTTTTTGCTAGCAGAGTTCTGTCATTAGGATTAGTAAGATTCTTAAGTGTTCCATACAGGTAATAAAATCAGAAGAGTATGACCTCAATATGGTACAATATCCAGGTTTTGGTAGATAGAAGAGGTGATTTTAGAGCGTACTCATCCATTTTCACACTGCTATAAAGAACTACCTGAGACTGGGTAATTTATGAAGAAAAGAAGTTTAATTGACTCACAGTTCCACAGGCTTATCAGGAAGCATGACTGGGAGGCCTCAGGAAACTGACAATCATGCCGGAAGGCAAAGGGGAAGCAGGCACCTTTTTTTCACATGGTGGCACAGCGAGTGAAAGGGGAAGTGGCACACACTTTTAAACCATCAGATCTGGTGAGAGCTCACTATCTGGAGAACAGCATGGGGGAAATCTGAGCCCCCATAATCCAATGACCTCCCACCAGGCTCCTCCTTCAACAAGTGGGGATTACAATTCCACATGAGATTTGGGTGGGACACAGAGCCAAACTGTATCGTAGAGGTACTTGAAAGCCTCACTTACTCTCTTTCATCACTTACTGTTGGGGCCTGGAACTTCTAAAGTTTTGATTTCCTCAGCTTTCCACTGTTAAATATGGAAATACAGGTGGGAATACTGTTAATTGCAAATACCTTACAGAAGATATTTGCTACTTTAATCATGAATGATTTCTAAGGGGAATCTAGACAAAGGGCAGATAAGGTTTTGAAAGATATTGGGGCGGTGCGGGGTGGTGGTCAGGAGGCTTGAGGAAAAGCAAAAGAGACTGAGGAGAGCAAAAGATCCCACAGTAAGAGTTTACCTAGAGCAAGTGTGGAGGGGAGGGAGTTGAGTAGTGAGTGATGTTAAGAGGGCAAGGAATGACTAGGGAAGAGGTCTGAAAGAAAGTTAAGAATGCCGCCAAAGATCATCTGTCTTCTTAAAAATTTTTTTTATGGGTAACATTGCATAGCATTATAGAGTAAGAACGCTGGGGCATTTAGATCAGGGATTTTTAAATGAGGGTGCATGTGTACATGATATTAAAACAATACTACCTTGTCCCTCCCCTCCTGGCCCCCAAGTCTCTCAGTTTGAACATCACAGCTATACTGATCCACCAAAAACTGACAGAACCTTGCCCTTTGGTTTGTTGGGCGGCAGAGTGGAAACTCGGGGCTGGGGAAAGAAGGATTGCCTATGATTTTGCTATAAAACATAATTAAAATTGATGTTAACTGCCTTTCTTTAATAAAGGATATACTCTAAGGGTTTTCAGTCATTGTGAGAGATAGGACTAGCTGGATTTCCTAGGCCGACTAAGAATTCCTAAACCTAGCTGGGGAAGGTGACCGCACCCACCTTTAATCACGGGGCTTGTAACTCAGCTCACACCTGACCAATCAGGTAGTAAAAAGAAAGCTCATTAAAATACCAATTAGGCTAAAAGCAGGAGGTAAAGAAATAATCAAATCATCTATCACCTGAGAGCACAGGGGGAGGGACAGTGATCAGGATATAAACCCAGACATTCGATCAGGGAGTGGCAACCCCCTTTGGGTCCCCTTCCGTTGTATGGGAGCTCTGTTTTCACTCTACTAAATCTTGCAACTGCACACTCTTCTGGTCAGTGTTTGTTCCGGCTCGAGCTGAGCTTTCACTCATAGTCCACCACTGTTGAACGCCGCTGCCGCAGACCTGCCGTTGAGTTTCACCCCTCCAGATCCGGCAGGGTGTCCGCTGCGCTTCTGCTCCAGCAAGGCACCCATTGCCACTTCTGATCCGGCTAGAGGTTCGCCATTGTTCCTGAGTAGCTAAGTGCCTGGGTTCGTCCTAATTGAGCTGAACACTGGTCACTGGATTCCATGGTTGTCTTCCGTGACCCATGGCTTCTAATAGAGCTATAACACTCACTGCCTGCAGGGGCCAAGGTTCTATTCCTTGGAATCCATGAGGCCAAGAACCCCAGATCAAAGAACAAAAGGCTTGCCGCCATCTTGGGAGCAGCCCACCCCATCTTGGGAGCTCTAAGAACAAAGACCCGTTGGTAACAATTGTACAGTGTCAATTTTGATTGTCTTCTAGTTTTCACAGTATGTAAAATAAAGCAGAATAGTATTAACTCAGGAGCCAGACTTGCTGGGTTTGAGCCCTGGCTCCACTCATTAGCTATGCAACCTTTTTACCAAGTTATTGAAAATCTTCAGTCCATAGCTAACTCCTTAGTAAAGTGAGTATAACAATATTTCACATTGATAATAAGATATTAATCAGATAATCCATGCAAAGACCTCAGCACAGTGACTGGAACATAGAAAAGGTTCAATATATGTTGGCTTTAATAAAAACAAAAATACCAAATATAGTAATTAGCTCTTTGTTTTTGAGATGGAGTTTTGCTCTGTTACCCAGGCTGGAGTGCAGTATGGTGATCTCAGCACTCTGCAAGCTCTGCCTCTCTCGTTCAAACGATTCTCATGCCTCAGCCTCCCGAGTAGCTGGGACTACAGGTGCATGCCACCACGCCTGGCTAATTTTTTTTTGTATTTTTAGTAGAGATGGGGTTTTGCCATGTTGGCCAGGCTAGTCTCAAACTCCTGACCTCAAGTAATCCACCCGCCTCAGCCTCCCAAAGTGGTGGGATTACAGGCGTGGGCCACCGCGGCTGATGGTAATGAGCTCTTTCTCTGAGAATGACTGTTGCTTTTGGATTAAAACTACAGCATTGACTTTAGGTATTTCTTAGACTTGATTAACTTAAACAATAACATAAAACTCTTTGGTACAGAAATAATACTTAATAGGGCAGAAGTTTGTTTGGAGGATAGAACAAAAACCTGACAAACTTATTGTGAGAAATGATTCTTCCATTCTAGCATAGCTCCTTTTGAAGTGTGTGATAGGAAGTTTTGGTGTTTCCCCACCCATCATGGAAATCATGTAAATTGGAGAGGCAAGGAAAAAGCATGTGTATTGGTTTGCTAGAGCTGTCATAAAAAGCACCACACATTGAGTGGCTTAAACAATCAATTTATTGTCTCACAGATCTGGAGGGTAGAGATCTGAGATCAAGGTGTTGGCAGGGTTGGTTCCTTCCGAGGGCTGTGAAGGAGAATCTTTTCCGTGCCTGTCATCCAGTGTGTTTGCTGACAACCTTGAGCATTCCTTGGCTTCTGCTGCACGATCACACTCTGCTTCCTGCTCACATGGCATTCCTTCTGTATGCATGTCTCTATATCCAAATTTCTTCTTTATATAAGGAACCCAGTCATATTGGGTTAGGGGCCCATTCTACCTCATCTAATAACATTTTCCTTTAGAAAATTTAATTGACACATAATAATCATACATGTCTATGGGGTACATGATGTTATGACACATATAATGGATAGTGATTAGATCAGGGTAATTCACATATCGATCCTCCCAAACATTTATCATTCCTTGTATTGGGAACGTTCAATATCTTCTAGCTATTTGAAACTGTATATTGTTGGTTACTATAGTCATCCTATAGTACTATAGGACACTAAAACTTATTCCCATTTTTAATGACCTTATTTCCAAATAGGAAATACCTCCATTCTGAGGTACTGGGGGATAGGACTTCAACCTATAATTTTTTTTTGGAAGGGACACAATTCAACCTGTTACTGTATCCTATCCTGGAAAGTAACTATGATATACTTCTAGAAGTTTCAGTAATCACTACTTAGCAAAAATCTAGTTGCATTCCAGTGAATTCATTCCAGAAAAGATGTTCAGAAACTGAATCACTGCTAACACCAGGGGAGCCAAGTGTTTAATGGCCTCCTATTGTGGGTGCTCTCCACAATTCTGTCGCCCTCCTAACACTCACACAACTTATTTTGTCAGATTGTGTGTGGGCGTGGGTGTGTGAAAGAGAAGGGGGCTGGGGACAGGGACTTTCTGCTCCCAAGGACTTTCCATTTAGTGAAAAAGACAGATGTTGCACAAAAAACAAATTTTAAAAGAAGAAAAGAATGCTTATCTTTCTTTACTCAGTAAGGAGGTTCATGCATATACATATTGCATATACTTGCTTTTTAAGAAGTACTACTTGTAAACTCAAGTAATCTATATGTGTGTATGAAATCACTGGGTTTAAAAAGTACGCTTCCCTGAGGCTTGGCCTACTCTTATTAACTCTAATCTAAAAGTCTGAAAGATCCTACCTAGAAAACTTTGTATACTTATGTATTGTAAGATTATACCAATGAACAATAATTTCTTCATCCCCTATAATATACCTGATTTTCTATTTTATCATGTTGTTTTCCATGATGGTGAAATACATTCTCCTTTCATTCAGGATTCATGGGTACTGCATCTTGTGTAAAGCCTGATGGTTCTACTAGAAGGTTGAACTGTTTCTCTACTGATTTCACATTATTTTATTAGCTTATTTAGTAAGGAGTTATTTCCCACCAGTGATATATCTTACCACTAGACTGTGAATTTCTTTTATCCAGTCTATCTTTGGATCCACAATATCAAAGTTAGTATCTGGCAGAGTGAAAATTAATCATTGAATAATTGGGAAAGATTAAATGCTAGAAAATAATTTAGGTTTTATTTTGATCTCAGAAATTGAGAGCTTGATCTGAATAGAAATGTTGCTATTTTAGGAAAACAAATGGGAAGGAGGACAAGGAAGAGGTGAAGGATCTAGTGCAGTAATTCTAAACTAGTATTGACAATATTAGCAGATAAAAATACAGGTCACCCAGTTTACTTTAAAATATCACATAAATAACAAATACATTTTAGTATGTTTCAAATATTAAACAGGATATGCTTATATTTTGAAAATGTTGTTTATCCCTTATTTAAATTTAACTGGATGTCCTGTACTTTATGTGGCAACGCTGGACTTTATCTAATTAATCCCTTTTGAATGTACAACTTTTTTGACTGTTATCTCTTTGAAATGCAAATGAAAACTCTGAAAGCCTGCATTAAAATGCTTTGCACATAGAATTGTGCATACTATTTCAGGTAGTTGATGTTGGTAACTTTTTAAAAATGTTGGCTGTGTTAGGGAAGGAATAATTTCTTAGAGGTTATAAGGGTAAAAACAAATGGAAGTAAAATTATACACATACACACACACATACACACACACACCTATATGTATACACACACACACACACACACACACATTCACTAAGCATAGTCCTACATTTCCAAAGTAGGGGTAACCTAAGAAGGAATGGAATCCAAACAATTAATTTTATGAGAAGATGTGGGGTAGAAATATCAACTACAATATAGAAAGGTTTTTTTTTTTTTTAAACACGTTGGGGTCTCACTATGTTGCCCAAGCCAGAGTACAGTGGCTATTCATAGACTTGATCATAGCTCATTGCAGCCGCAAACCCTTGGGCTGAAGTAATCCTCCTGCCTCAGCTTCCCCAGTAGCACATGCCACTGCACCCAGAGAGGATTATAGAGCTTGTTAAAGTGGGTAGAGAAGGAAAACTAAATTGGTTACAAGATTACAGTGACTAAAACTGATTATCGAATATTTATATGTAAAATATGTGCATATTAAATGTTGGCATACATATAATTATATGCATAATAAAATTATATGTATAACAACATAGAAATATATGCATATTAAAATATAAAGGTATATACATTTTCATTACAAAGAACAATTTATCATTTAGTAACATTTTTATGCTAATTGAAGAAAGATAAGTGAATGTTCAATGTTATTTATTAATTCTTAAAAAAACTAAATTGTCAGCTGATCTCTTTTATAGTCCACTGCAAATAACTGCTAACATGTTGTTCCTCTGAACTATTTATGCAACCATGGAATCAGCTATATTTCTTTAGTCTTCATATGTTAAACTATTAAATCAGAGAATGCCAGTGCATTCTGATCTCTTAGCATTCATTAAAATACAAGCTCTAGACTTTTATCTAAAAAATCAAAATAGGCTGTAATATAAAAATTAAAATAGGATATTTAATATTCTTTTGTAAATAAATAGGATACATGGGTCTCTAGTACTGATAATCATGTAACCTATTTATATCCAAATAGATCAATTTACTACAAGCTTGCTTAAAATTAACAGAATAGTGATCAAATAAGACCCAAAGGAAACCTTTTTTTCTCTGACTCATCGAATGTTGAAATTACAGGTGTCTATATCATAGATATTGCATATCTATCTCATATAAAAGTGTAGTTTTATATCACAAAGCAATTCAAATTTTGCTAAATGCAATAAAATCCTATGAGTTAGGAAAATTTTTGCCCATCTAAAACATTTTCTTTTTTTTTTTTTTTGAGATGGAGTTTCACTCTTGTTGCCCAGGCTGGAGTGCAATGGAACAATCTTGGCTCACTGAAACCTCCACCTCCCAGGTTCAAGTGATTCTCCTGCCTCAGCCTCCTGAGTAGCTGGGATTACAGGTGCTCACCACCATGCCTGGCTAATTTTTGTATTTTTAATAGAGATGGGGTTTCACCATGTTGACCAGGCTAGTTAGTCTCGAACTCCTGACCTCAGGTGATCCTCCCATCTCAGCCTCCCAAAGTGCTGGGATTACAGGTATGAGCCACCGCACCCAGCCTCTAAAATATTTTCTACCTTCTGATAATTACTCCCAGCTGATTTTAGGATTTCTATTAGCAGGATTTTTTCTTCTTGTTGCTGTTATTTAAATAAATAGAAGACATGGTATTAACTCTCTGGAGGCTTCCTGTAAAGAATTGAGTTGATGATTGGATATTTGATCATTTCAGAATAAATATAATCCTTTCCTACTAGTTAATTGGAGAAATTCTTCATTTTTCCTGAAGTAGTTACACTTTTCTTAAAATTATTAAAAGTTTTAAAGTAGCTACCCAATAATTAAGAAAAGCATGTAGCTGGATGCAGTGGCTCGGGCCTGTAATCCCAACACTTTGGGAGGCTGAGGTGGTAGATCACCTGAGGTCAGGAGTTCGAGACCAGCCTGGCCAACATAGTGAAACCCTGTCTGTATTAAAAATACAAAAATTAGCCAGGTGTGGTGGTACACACCTGTAATCCCAGCTACTTGGGAGGCTGAGGCAGGAGAATCGCTTGAATGGGTAGCGGCGGGGAAGTGGAGGTTGCAGTGAGCCAAGAGTGCGCCACTGCACTCCAGCCTGGGCAACAGAGCAAAACTTTGTCTCAAATAAATAAATAAATGTAGTTGAATTTTTAAAATATAATTAGGTTTTAAATGTCTAAGTGTAAAGTAAGAAAAGAAGTAAGTGGTTAGTGCTGAAATATGTAGCTAAAAGTTAAAATCACAAGTGGACCGAGATTTATCCACTTGTTTTGGTAACATGGAGATCATTTATGACCTGGGTTAGCAGGTATGGTACAGGGGAGGAGACAGAATTAAAATTAGATTAGTTGGTGGTTAGACCAGGAACAGTGGCTCAGGCCTACAATCTCAGCACTCTGGCAGGCCAAGGTTGGAGGATTGCTTGAGCCCAGGAGTTCGAGACCAGCCTGGGCAACATAGTGAGACTGCATCTCAAAAAAAAAATTTAGAAAATTAAAAATAAAATTAGATTAGTTGATGGAGTGAAGGAGAGGTGAAGAAATAGAGACAAACAGTATAGGCACCTCTTATTTAGGTCTTTTTGTCTCCACTATAACTCTTGGCAGGCTTTCTTTGCTACTGATGAGGCAGAAATAAAACTATATTGTCAGTCTCAGATTTAAAAAACATTTATTTTAATAAGACTATTGCAAACACATTAGAAAAACTAAATAGTAATATTACAAAATCTATATACTTGCACATTTAGTATTTGTCAATGTGCCAGAGGTTTTCTTCATGAAATTTGACTTCTTTGAAGTGAAGGCTTTTTTCCATCATCTCTTATAGCTCTGATTGAATAAGTCTTAATGCTTTCTTCATGTTTTCTATCACTGAAATAAGAGTTAATATATATTATGCTATTAATAAATGAAAGTACAAATGCTATGATCTATTAACTCTAGAACCTGAAATTGGCCCATTTAAATTAATAGCTTTGAACATGGGAATTCGTCTATGACATTAAAGAATATGCTAAAAGTGTACATGTAAATTTAGGGATTAGACCATTGAGAGCTGGTTGGTCAACTTTATGTTGAACAATTTCATCAGAGGGGTTTTGAGGAGTACCTCTTGTTTTTTAATGGATCACTTTGTATTAGTATTGCTAGATCTTACAGGCACAGTTGTCTTATTAAATATAGTTGATAATGAATGTTGTAAAAAATAGATTTGGCCAGGCATGGTAGGTCATGCTTGTAATCCCAACATTTTGGGAGGCTGAGGTGGGAGGATCACTTGAGGCCAGGAGTTTGAGACCAGCCTGGGCAACATACCAAAACCCTGTCTCTACAAAAAAGAAAAAAAAAAAGGATTAAAGTCCTAGGTAAGACTGTACCTCCTTGCTTATAGGCATTAAAGAAAGATGAAATGATTTCACTATCATTTGATGAAATCACATGAGATCTTTGATACTAGGAGAATGGACTGTCTCAAGTTTGTGTCATTTTAACGTGTACTATATTCTTTTTAGTGAGCTCAGAATTTAGTAATCCTAAAATCCCTTAGACATCCCTGTTAAAATAGATTCTGAGGTACCCCCAAAATTCTGATTTTGGTGGGAGCTAGAAGTTGGCATTTAAACACCACCACTAGCCTCAGTGACTGGTGTGTAGAAGCGCTGATGTAGGGCATCACTAGCCCTTAACAAATAGTCAGGGGTCAGCTATGACCACTGTTTGAGATCATTTGTGAATACTTACATAGCGGTACATCCCGAGGCTCATATGTGTACAATCTGTTAGAGTATCTTCCAGTTATATCAGCTCTAACTGTTAAAGAAGGGTCTGTCAAGGAAAAAACCAAGTCACGAAAGTATAATTTAGCATGTTCTTTTCTTTACTCTTGTAAAAATTTTATTATTATTTGATATTTGGGGGTTATGTGTACAAGTTTGTTACACAGATATATTGTGTGATGCTGAGGTTTGGGCTTCAGCTGAACCCAACACCCTAATAGTGAACATAGTACACAACAGTTACTTTTTCATCCTTTGGCTCCCTCCCTCCTTCCCCCGTTTTGGAGTTCCTATTGTCTATTTTTCCTCTCTTTATGTCCATGTGTAACCAGTGTTTAGCTCATATTTATATGTGTGAACATTCACTATTTGGTTTTCTGTTTCTGTGTTCATTTGCTTAGGATAATGGCCTCTGGCTACATCCATAAAATGTTCTTAAAATCATTTTTGTTTCTTAATCTAAAACAAATGTCAAGCCAATTTATAAGCAAAATTAGTTTTCATACATGTCAGTTCATGAATTAACCTGAATTCTCCTTTTAGTGTGTCATAGGTCTCTGTCAATCTAGTCTGGGGCCCTGTGTTGAAAGTACATTGGGATATAGATTTAATAGCATACATGCTTTGAAAAAATATTTAAAATTTTCAAATTACAGATACAGTGGATTTTGATTGTAGAACTAACAAGAGCTGATATTATTGGATTAGAAATGACTTCTCTTTAAAAAGAATAGTACTTGAACTAGCATTTAAAAATAAAAGCAAGAATGCTGATTTCTACTAATTTTGTAGATCTGATGAAATGAGATCACATACATACCTACAAACATGATTCTAGGCACATATTGCCCATCAGGTGATAAATTCTTATCAGTGGTTTCATGCTAGCAGGAGAAGAAAAAAAAAGAATGTTATTGGATTCATTTGTTTTTGATAGTTTCAAGATGATTTTGTGTGACTGTCAGTAAATTCTATTTTGGCCTTTTATAATTCCATATAACTTTCTGTATTAATCAACATTTAGCTCTTTGTGCTTTAAAAATAGAAAAAAAGGAGGCTGGGCATGGTGGCTCATGCCTGTAATCCCAGCACTTTGGGAGGCTGAGGCGGGTGGATCACCTGAGGTCAGGAGTTTGAGACCAGCCTAACCAACAAGGTGAAACTCTGTCTCTACTAAAAATACAAAAATTAGCTGGGCATGGTGGCAGGTGCCTGTAGTCCCAGCTACTTGGGAGGCTGAGACAGGAGAATTGCTTGAACCGGGGAGGCTGAGGTTGCTGTGAGCCCAGATTACGCCACTGCACTCCAGCCTGGGTGATGGAGCGAGGCTCCATCTAAAAAAAAAAAAAAGAAAAAAAGGGATTCAAATTTTCCATGAAATTATAGTATTAAGAAAACATCATAAAGTTTATGTACCATAAGGTTTAGCATGATGAACTTATTCTGAGCCATTTCTTGTATTTCTTCATTTTGGGCAAATACTTTCTTTAGTGCTATAGGGGAAAACAAAATTGCCAGTTAGTTTTAAGGATCAAGAGACCTTTAATGTAACATAGCAAAATAAAGCTAATATTTAGCATTTGTTTACATATATAACTCAGGTGTAAATATTAATAGTTCATTGGCCTATTGCCACTTTGTCCCTCATTGGAAAGCAATGAGGGACAGTCTGTTCAAGGAGACATCAAAGGATAATCACAGTGAAGACACTAGTTTTATAATTTTATGTAACTCATTGACTCATTGGTTAAGACAATTTTTTTTCAGTGTTTCTACACCTTCTCAGCTCACCCCTTTCTTTTCATGGGAAGAAGAGGAATATCTAATTCCCAAGGGAATATAATAGAAATATTCAGTAGATTGGTAACAATCATTGTGGTCTTTAAGCACCTTTGTAAAATGATGGTACTCTGGCAGTTGTCTATTTTTTTTATTGGGATTTGCTGAGCGCCTTCTTAGCTATTATTACCAGGTCACTTTTCCTATTTTATATTGGAAATATTATATATTATAATAAGATATCAGGGGCTAAAATTACCTTGGGAGTATTGACAATCCTCCAGGTGATGAATAACCATTAATGGCTTCTTACTAAACAAAGAAAGTATGGAATTAAGTCAAATGATTAACTTTGGGTCAAAACATACAGTAGAGTTAGATTTAAAATTTTATTAGCTTCAATAAGGCTTACAGTAGTAATCTCAGATTTACAAATCATAGCACTATAGTCAATAGCAGTGTTACTCTATTTGTGGCCTCAGAACTGATAGTATCAGTATCACTAGGTAGCTTATTAGGAATTTAAATTCAAAGGCTCTGTTCCCAAATTAGGAAAGCCTCCATTCCAAAATTAGCTGGGCACAGTGGTGTGAGCCTGTAGTCCCAGCTGCTCTGGAGGCTGAGACATGAGAATCGCTTGAACCCAGGAGGTGAGGTTGCAGTGAGCCGAGATGGCGCCACTGCACTCCAGCCTGGGTGACAGAGCGAGACTCTGTCTCAAACAGATAAACAAACAAAAAACCAAAGGCTTCATCCCATACCCACTCAATCAGAATCTCTGGGGTTAGGGGTGGTTTCAGGAATCTGTAGCTTAACAAACTTATTAGGTAATTCTTAGGTACTCTATAGTGCAGTTAGAGAAAATCAATTCTGTATCCAGAGATAAAGGGTTATTATGAACAATGTATTCATTTCCAATGAACACTTAGTATAAGATTTCAGGAAAGTCAAAGACTTTTAAATTTAGTTTTTTAAAAAGTTTTTACAAAAAAGCTGTTAATATTTGGCTATTTTCACATCCTTTCATTCTTGCACGTTGCAGAATATACAAACAATCTGAGTGGGAGTTCCCTATTTAATACATTTTTGGGGGGTCATTTTGATTTTAACCATAAAAAGTTAAAAAGATAAAAATTCTTCCTCCTACTGCTGGCTTCTATAACTATGCTGTATTACTTTTTCTTATATTTTCTCCCAGAGGTTTTCAGGTCATGTAACTGAAAATCTATATGAATATGATTATATATTGTATATACCCAGATGCATGTTCACATTTATGTGTATGTATTTCTTTTTTAAAAAACAAAAATACTAGCACACAAGTATCTACATTTTGCTTTTAAAATATAAATCTTAGATATGCCACTGTTCTTTTATATTCTATTCTATTATATGAATATATTTTATCTTATTAGTCTCCCCAAAGATGGATATTTAAATTGTTTCCAATCTCTTGTTTTTAGATTGTTCCTAAACATTTACATTTGTACACTTATTTGCTAAACATGCTGTTTTTTTTCAGGCACACAGTTTCTTTACACCCATAATTGCATCCTAAACTCTTGTATAGTTCATATTTACAGCCCCCCATAAAGTTTTTGCATTCTGAATTAGTCCTTCACATTTTGATATTTGGCATAATGTTCAAACACACTTTATACACACTGACCTCTCCTTAAACCACTCATAGATTTAATAAATCCTACAGAAAAACATTCAGAGATTATTTGAAAGCTTGATCTTCTATTTACTTCCAGGTGACAGAAGAGTTAGTTTCTCGTGATGAAAGACTACAGGAACGGAGAATTAACAAACTGTTGTGTAATTCATCAGAGAAGTATATTAACTCTGCTGAAGTACCACTGAATGAAACAAAAATGAATCTGTGAAGTAGCAATCTGATTAGCAGGCTGGCTTCTATGTCCCATCACTCTCATAGTCTTCTATTATTATGTTTTCTTCCACGTCTCCTTGGGCTGAAAAGAGCTGAGGCTGGCTGGCAGGCAGTTCACTGGCACTATTCTGACTCAGAGGAAGAGACCAGGTTTCCAGCTCTGTGTCCTGTGCGGGTTCACCCAGAGATTCGTCTGCAGAATGTCCTCCGTTAAGCTGGGCTTCATCTCCACTGTCAGGGTCGATCATTCCATGTTCCCTGTCAGTCAGGGCTTCCATTTTCAGTCTTCCAAAGTGTTGCTTCAGAGGGAGCCTTCCAATATCTTGGATAAGAGAAATCTGAGCTTGATTTCTCATTGGAATAGTTAGTAGAGCAAGGTATGGCAGTAGCTGAGTTTGGAGGCATAAAGCTGGTAGGCAGAAGTCAGGAAAAAGTGCTTTTGCTGCCAGGCAATTTTCCCCATACTTTTTATGTATTAGAAACCACTGCGGTGTGTGCAAGGGTCAAAAACTTGATCCTCTTCTTGGCAATGAGCATATCCTCCGGCTTTGTTGGAATGTATCACACCTCTCGTAGCTATAGATGTCCTATATTTCCTGAGTAAAGAGCGTGTATTCCAGTCACCACTGAGGATACCTGCAAAACTTAGAAATTAACTGGCTCTCACAATATCATCAGTTTCCATGAAGAAATCTATGTAGTTTTGGTGAAGATATAAATTAAATAAGTCTCCTGGCATGTGTGACATTTCTACTACCTCCTCAGGTTCAACAAGTATGTATCCTGTTCATATTCTGATATATGAGAGGGCAACCGAGTTGAGTCTGATTCTGTTAAAGATGCTCTTTTACTGTATAAAATTTTCCCCAAAGCTCGGAAGAGAAACAGAGAAACGTCTTTGCCACCAGTAGCTTGGACCTCTTGACTTTCAAAAACCCTATCAGTTTTTTTTCTTCGTTTCGATTTTGACAGTGTAGCATTTGATTTTAAAGACATTCTTTTTTTCCTTGGCCATAAGTTGTCTTCTCCTTTTGAGGAAGAAATCTGGAGGCTGTTTATTGCACTTCTCATATCACCAGAACATCCTTGACAGAGCACCTCTAGAGAAGTTTTGTCAGGGACAGTAATTTTTCCTCCATTCTTGTTAGCCTCTATAGTCACTATTCGATTAAGAAATTTCATCATATGCATGTGTGCATATGTAACTAACCTGCACAATGTGCACATGTACCCTAAAACTTAAAGTATAATAAAAAAAAAAAGAAAGAAATTTCATCGTAATTGTTGGTGCCACAGGGTTGAAACTAATATTTGAGGTAGAATGCTCTTCCCGAATTTCTTTGGGGAACAAGAAACTTTGATTATTTTCACCACTGAGACTGTCAGAGATTATACATATAAAAGGATATCGACCAATCTTCACATACTTCCTTAGAACTTCATGTAAAGTATGAGAATCCCAATAAACTGGTTAGGTAAATCTTCAACCAAAATTATCTTCTTATCAGTTCTCAGATGATCTCCAAGCATTTGTAACTTGTTATACTTTGTTGCTCTTAGTAGAAACTCTTTGCAAACTGCTATCTGAGACTGATAGGGAAACATATGGAAGCTTGATTCAGTATGAAACATTCCCTTGAAATCATCTTTTTGGAAATCTGGTAAAACTGGATTAATCCACTCTTGTACTTGAATACCATTCTCCTTTGATAGCGTTTTTTTGGTCATTGTCTTTCCACATCCAGGAGGACCTGTTATTAATAAAATAGATCCATCCTGTTTTGGTTGCCTTTCTAAGACTTGAGCTTTTTACCAGGTTTCAACTTCTTCAATTTTCTTTTCATGCACAGCCAAGTTCATGCTAACTTTCTGGTTTATATTTATCTACCTATGGTTCATTTTCAGACAGATAGTCTTTTGAATTTTCTAAACCATAAATCTGTTCTAAGGAAGACAGATTTCCTATTTTTCTAGCTGGCAATATCTTACTTTCTAATGTAGAAGCCTCATTTTTTCTCTATGACTTGAGTTATTCACACCTAATGATGTAGCAGTAATAGTAGAGATGTCTCTATACTCTAGAAAATCATTGAATGATGGGTCAATCCAGTCTGTTACCTTTGTGGAAGATACCTTTGGTCTAAGAAAAGTTTTTGACATTATAAGCTGTAATAGTTCCCATCCATAGTATAGGACCTGTAGTACATTAAACTATAATTCACCTCCTTTAAAAAGCAGGTAACTGTCCCTGAAGATGCCAGGTTCCTGAAATGAGAGACCATGCTGTTGTTTTAAAAAATGATTTTGCACATAGGTGGGTATGTTTGTGAATACATTTCCAGAAGTAGAATTTCTGAGTCAGAGTGTGTGCATTTATAATTCTGATATATACTCTCTATAGAAGCTGTACCAATTCATATTCTCTCTGGTAGTGTGAGCAGTAATTGTTTTTGCTATTCTCACTAAAGCTGGTTATTAGTTTAAATTTTTTTTATCCAACAGGTGAAAGGAGGGAAACGAATGTGGTTTTTGTTATAAAAAATAGTCAATCTTATATGTTTGAGTTACTTATTTTTCTATTCTGTGAACTTTCATATTCTTTGCTCATTTTTTTCTGTTGACTTCTTGACCTTTTTCTTGTTAATATATAGGAGTACGTTGTATATTAGAGAAAGTCACCCTTCTAATATGTGCTGCAGTTTTCCATTTAAAAGAATATTTTTCCTTTGTAAGTTTTTGGTTATCCAGAAAATTCCGTGTAATTGAAAATATTAGTAATTTCTTTTTAGACTTTTTCTTTTATCTTCTCCTTTTCTTTGTTTGGCTATGCTCAAGCCTAGCAGACAGCACTAGCATGAGGCCAGGGGAGAGTCTAGAGGACTAAAATTAGAGGCTTTATTTTTGTACCCCAGGTATCTTTCTTGCCTCACTATAATCTTGGCTGTCCCCTATTCCAAGCATTTAAAGAAATAAAATTTTGCAGTGGTATCTTCTAGCACCTTAATGATTTAATTTTCATCATTATATCTTTCTAATTTATTTTTGCATAAATGTGAGACATGGATACAAATTTATTTGTTTTTCCCAGATGGCTATCAACTTCTGACACTAATTATTACATAATCTGTCTCCCCTATTCCTGATTTAAAATACCACTTCCTGTATTAAGAAATTCCTGTAGTTATCTATCTATCTATGGAGTTTGTCAACTACCTATCAATAATCTATTTATTTATTTGACAAGTAAAAGTTGTATATATTTATGGTGTACCGTATGCTGTTTTGATATATGTATATGTTGTACAGTGGCTAAATCAAGCTATTTAACATATTCATCATCTCACATACTTATTTTTTGTGGTGAGAATATTTAAAATTTACTGTCAGCAATTTTCACGTATAAAATATATTGTTATTAACTATTATTCCCACAATGTACAACAGATCTCTTCAATTTATTTCACTTAACTGAAATGTGTGTCCTTTGAGCAAGAACTCCCCATCCTCACCCCCAGACTCTAGTAACCACCATTTTCCTTTGTTTCTATGAGTTTGACTTTTTTAGATTACACATGTGAGATTACGTGACATTTGTCTTTCTGTATCTGGCTTGTTTCACTCACCATAATGTTCTCCAGGTTCTTCCATGTTGTTGCAAATGACAGTGAACATGGGAGTACAGATATCTCTTAGACATACCGATTTTATCTTTTTGATACATGCCCAGCAGGGAATTGCTGGATCGTATGGTAGTTCTATTTTTAATTTTTTTGAGTATTCTCCATACATTATGCTTTCCATAATGGCTCTACTAATTTACATTCCCACCAACTGTGTAAAAAGGTTCTCTTTTCTCCACATTCTTGCCAACACTTGCTATTATTCATCTTTTTGATAATAGCCTTTCTAAAAGGAGTGAGGTGGTATTTCATTGTGGTATTAATTTGCATTTCCCTGATGATTAGTGATGTTAAGTATTGTTTTCATCTACCTGTTGGCCCTTTGTATGTCTTTTTTTTTTGAGATGGAGTTTCGCTCTTGTTGCCCAGGCTGGAGTGCAATGGTGCGATCTCGGCTCACCACAACCTCCGCCTGCCAGGTTCAAGTGATTCTCCTGCCTCAGACTCCCGAGTAGCTGGGATTAAAGGCATGCACCACTACGCCTGGCTAATTTTGTATTTTTAGTAGAGATGGGGTTTCTCCATGTTGGTCAGGCTAGTCTCGAACTCCCGACCTCAAGTGATCTGCCCACCTTGGCCTCCCAAAGTGCTGGGATTACAGGTATGAGCCACGGCGCCCAGCCTGTATGTCTTCTTTTAAGAAATGTTGATTTAGGTCTTTTGTCCATTTTTAAAACACAAATTCCATTTTTGTTTTGTTATTGAGTTTCTTGGATATTTGCCTCTTTTCACATGTACGGCTTTCATACATTGTCTTCTATTCTGTTGGTTATTTCTTCACTCTGTTATTGTCTCCTTTGCTGTACAGAAGCTTTTTAGTTTGATGTAATTTCACTTGTCTATTTTTGCTTTTGTTTCTCATGTTTTTGAGGTCATATGAAAAAAAATCATTGCCCAGACTAATGTCTGGGTATATAGAATGATTTTTAAATACCGCTTTAATTTTAAGTGGATTGTGAGCATCAAAGGAGATAGGCTCTTTGGATAGCTATTCAGGATTTCCTTCATTTCAATGGCTGAATAGTATTTTATTGTGTACATATACCATATTTTATCAATTCATCTGTTGATGGTCAGAAGAGATACTTGATATAATTTCAATCTTCTTAAATTTGTTAGACTTGTTTCATGTATCATGTGATCTGTTATAAAAAATAATTCCTACGCTATGAGAACATATCTTCTCTTGCTGTTTGATTAAATGCTCTGTATATGTTTGTTAGGTCCATTTGGTCTAAAGTGTAGTTCAAGTCCAATGTTTCTTTATTGACTTTTTGGATGATCTGTTCATTGTTGAAAGTGGGGTATTGAAGTCCCTTACTATTATTGTGTTGTAATCTATTCCTCTTTTCAGATCTATTAATATCTGCTTTATGTATTTAGGTACTGTGATTTTGGATGAACATAAATTTATAACTGTTATACCTTCATGGTAAATTAATCTCTGTGTTATTATATAATGACCTTCTTTGTTTCTGTTTACATTTTTTGATTTAAAGTCTGTTTTATCTAAGTGTAGCTACTTTTGTTTTGTTTTGTTTTGTTTCCATTTATATAGGATATATTTTTTGATCCTTTCAATTGCAGTTAATAAACATTCTTCAAGGTGAAGTGAGGCCTGGCATGGTGGCTCATGCCTGTAGTCCCAGCACTTTGGGAGGCCAAGGTAGGAGGATTGCTTGAGCTTAGGAGTTTGAGACTAGCCTGGGCAACATGATGACACCCTGTCTCTACCAAAAGTACAAAAATTGGCCCATTTGGTGGCACACATTTGTAGTCCTAGCCACTTGAAAGGCTGAGGCAGGAGGATCGCTTGAGCCTATAGTTGGGTCTTGTGAGTTTTTTTTTTGCAGGGGGCAGGGGGAACCTGTTTTTTAATCCATTGAGTCACTCTATGTCTTTTGATTGGAGGTCCAAATCCATTTACATTCAAAGTTTTATTTCTATACTTTTATTATATTTTATTTATTTACAAGTAATGTACTGTTTATTATTGCTTTGTAAAATGTTTAATAATGATTAAGGCCTAATCCCTATTGCTCTCTTTTCAGAATGTTCCTAACTATCTGAACTACTCATGTCTATTATTTTTTCATTTCAATTTTAGAATTATCTTTTTAAAAAATCTTATCAGAATTTATTGTGATCATCTTAAAAAGTTTTTTAAGTATAGAGAGAATTGGCATTTTTATGATGTTAAGTCTTTCTATCCAAGAATATAATATGCACTGCCATTGGTTTGTAAATTTCTTTTTTCTTTTCAGTGTATTTAGGTTCATATAGATTTTGCATATCTTCTGTCAAGTTTATTCTGGGGTATTTTCTTTTTTGTCTTTGTAAATGAGGTATTTAACAAGTTCTTTTGGATGTGTTTTTCTATATATAAATGTAGTCAATTTTTAAATATCAGTTTATTCTCATCTAATTCAACAGAATTTTTGTTATTCTGAATATTTAAATTTTTTTAGTTTTTCACGTATATAAATTATCATTTGCAAATAAAGATACTTTTAACTTTTCCTTTCTACATTTTCTACTTTTTCCTTCTATAATTGCTTTAGTTAGTACTTCAGAAAAATGTTAGTAATTGTGATTGTAGATATACTTGTCTTATCCACACTTTAATGGGACACTTCTATTTGTTTTCCCAGTAAGCATAATGTTGGTGTTTTGTTGTTGTTGCTACTGTTGGAATGCTATTGTTGGGATTAATTTAAAGAAATTAATATTGTCAAGTACAAACTCTTAAAAATTCAAATATAGATGTTTTATTCTATAATGCATTTTCAGAATTGATGGAGATGAGACATACTTGTATGAATTGTCTCCTTATAAATATTAAATTATTTTAATTAGTACATTTCTTAATCCTAAACCACTCTGGCATTCCCAGGCTAAATCTCAATTTGTCAAGGTATATTTTTAAATGTTCTGCTGGTGCTCCTTACTAATATGTTGTTTGTTTGTTACACCGATATTTGGAAGTGAGATTCTTCTGTAGACTTCTTTCTTTTCTAATACTTGTCCAATATTGAAACAATAGTTAATTTGGAATCTTAATTTATCTTTAAAGAGTATTGCAATAGAATGTTCTTTAGATATTTCATTCATTCTTGGGGAGCTTTTAATAATATGTTTCTCAGCTTCATTCCCAAAGACTTAGTAGGTCTTTAAGAATAAAAATGGTATACTTGGTTATTGAGCCTAGAACAGTGTCTGGTACATAGCAGTGGACATTCAAGGAATACTTGACTGATTAATTATAAATTTGGATTTTTAAAAAAGCTACTCAAATTGCTCTAATATTCAAACAGGCAGGCCTTAGAACTGCTGCCCTAAACCAGTTTTCTGTCTAAGCTTGTATACTGCCTAATAAATAATACTGCTTTGTTTATACAACATACTCAAAAGCTTGATTGAGTAATGAAGACATTAATACAGAGGTATTTAGGGCTTTTGTTTATAAAATGTATTCTAATACCAACTATTAGTCCCTTTGGCATACAATAGCAGAGCAAATACTTGTGGCATCCTTTTGAAAACTAAAATGCTTTTTTTTGATTCATCAATGAGGTATCTATATGATCTGTTAAAATTAACGGAGAGTGGAGGATACAAAATCAACATGGAAAACCAGTAGCATTTCTATACAACAATAACAAACTAGCTGAAAAAAAGAAACAAGAAAGCAATGCTATTTACAATAACCACAAAAAGGCCAGGCGTGGTGGCTAACGCCTGTAATCCCAGCACTTTGGGAGGTTGAGGTGGACGTATCACCTGAGATCAAGAGTTCGAGACCAGCCTGGCCAACATGGTGAAACCCTGTTTCTACTAATAATAAAAAATTAGCTGGGCATGGTGGCGTGTGCCTATAATCCCAGCTACTCAGGAGGCTGAGGCAGGTGAATCACTGGAACCTGGGAGGCAGAGGTTGCAGCGAGCTGAGATCGCGCCACTGTACTCCAGCCTGGTGACAGAGCAAGACTCCATCTCAAAAAAACAGCAAGCAAACAAAAACCACACACACACACACACACACACACCCCTAGGAATATATTAACCAAGGAGGTGAAAGATCCCTACAATAAAAACTATAAAACATTGATGAAAGAAATTGAAGAGAACACCAAAAAATGGAAAGACATCCCATGCCATGGATTGGAAGAATGAATTTTGCTAAAATGACCATGCCACAAAAGCCAATCTACAGATTCAATGCAATCTCTATCAAAATACCAATGATATTTTTCACAGAAACAGAAAGAAAAAATCTTCAAATTTGTATAGAACCACAACAGACTCCAAATAGTTCAAAGCAATACTGAGTGAAAAGAACAAAACTGCAGGCATCATACTACTTGACTTCAAAATATACTGCAAAGCTATAGTAAACAAAGCAGCATGGTATTTGTATAAAAACAGAAACCTAGACCAATGGAATAGAATAGAGAACCCAGAAATAATTCCACGTATTTAAAGTCAGCTGATTTTTGACAAAGGTGGCAAGAACATGCATTGGGGAAAGGACACCCTCTTCAATAAATGGTGCTGGAAAACCTGGATATCCATATGTAGAAGAATGAAACTAGACTCCTAACTCTTACCATATGCAGAAATCAATTCAAAATGGACTAAAGACTTGAATGTAAGACCCCAAACTATAACACTCCTAGAAGAAAATATAAGGGAAGCCCTTCAGGACATTGTTCCCTGCAAAAAAATGTATGGTTAAGATTTCAAAAGCACAGGCAACAAAAACAAAAATAGACAAATGGGACTATGTCACCTGAGAAGCATCTGAACAGCAAAGGAAACAAAAGCATAAGGGGACAACCTGTAGAATAGGAGAAATTATTTGCAAACTATTCATTCGACATGGGCCTATATCTAGAATATACAAGGAACTCAAACAACTCAACAACAGAAAACCCCAAATGATTTGATTTTAAAATGGGCAAAAGATCTGAATAGACATTTCTCAAAAGAAGACACACAAATGGCCAAGGATATGAAGAAATTCTCAACATCTCTAATCATCAGGGAAAGGCAGATCAAAACCACAATGAGATATTATCCCACCACAGTTAGAACTGATATTATCAAAAAGACAAAAAATAACAAATGCTGGTGAGGATGCAGAGAAGAGGGAATTCTTATACACTGTTGGTAGGAATGTAAATTAGTACAGCCATTATGCAAACATATAGAGGATTCTCAAAAAACTAAAAATATAACTACCATATGATCCAGCTTTCCTACTACTGAGTATTTATTTAAAAAATCAGTATATCAAAGAGATATTTGCATCTCCATATTTATGGAATCACTATTCACAATAGCCAAGATATAGAATCAACCTAAATGTCCATCAATGGATGGATGGATAAAGAAAAAGTGTTATATATTCACAGTGGACTATTATCCAGCCATAAAAATAATGAAATGCTCTCATTCACAGCAGCATGAATGAGCCTGGAGGATGTGTTAAGTGAAATAAGTCAGATATAGAAAGATAAATACCACAAATTCTGACTCATATAGAGTAGCTTAAAAAAAAGTTGTACTAATAGAAGTAGAGAGTAGAACTCTGGTTATTAGAAGCTGGGAAGGGTTCAGAGCTGGAAGGATAAGGAGAGGTTGATTAATAGATGCAAAAATATAGCTAGATAGGAGGAATAAGTTTGAGTAGTATTCTACAGCACTATAGGGTACATACAATTAACAATAGTTTATTGTATATATTTAAAAAGCTAGTAGAGAGGATTTTGAGTGTTCCCACCAGAAAGAAATGATATGTTTGAGGTGATGCATATGCTAATTACACTGATTTGATCACTACACATTGTGTACCTGTATCAGCATATCACTCTATATTCCATAAATATGTACAATTATTATGAGTCTACTACAAATAAAAGGAAAAAAATGAGCTGAGAGGCGTGTTACCTTTTTTGAGCATAAAAGAGACCTTCTTCATAAGTTTGTACCCAAGTGATGTCATCTCCCCATCCTGAAATAGAAGAGAGAAATCAATGCAGTAACCCAGAACTAGAGAAGAGCTCTGAAATGGGTATCTAATAATCAGATATCTACCTACAGATATTTAACAAAGCCATCAAGCTGTTGACTGACATATGGTGCAGAGGACACACAATTTTCACAAGATATGGAGGTGATTTCCCTTTAGATTGCAGTATTGAGGTTTTGCTACTGCATTTCAAACCTCGAGGCCCATGGCCTTGAACTCAGTAAGTACTTAATACATGTTGTTATGATTAGAGCTGATTGAAAGTACATCTTTGGATAATGTAAAAGCTGTGGCTTTAGGAACGCTTGGAAAGTAACAGTTCATCTTTGCATACTTTGTAATATTATTAGGAATCCTTTGGGCTGTACTCTACAATGCCCTCCTATTTTGGGTCCCAAGAGATGTTGACCTCTTCTAAGTCAGTATACGTTGTGAAATAAGGGAATTCCAAGTTTTGCTTTGAATTCTGACGTGGAAAAAATTCTTGTGTGGGAATTTCATGGCCAAGAGACATAATAAAACACATGTGTTTTGGAAACACCCAAAAGAATGGAGAGAAAAAACAGAAAGCAATGAATATAGAGAGAACCCATTAGCCTTAAAGAAATGGTATGAGTAGCTGGGAATGTGTATTAGCAATTAAAGAATAAAATCATCAAGGAGAAGAATGTGCAGAACCTCCAAAAACATTACTGATTATTTTCAGGAAGTGTCTCAGTCTACGAATGAGAGAGATTGAATTAATGTGAAAATTAGCAATATTTGGAAGTCAGTTTGGGCCCAGGTTTTCTTGTACATTTCAAATGTTGTCAGACCACAGTTTCTGGCTTTAATATCATGGTAAATATGATAATAATTTGATAAATATGATTCCATGATTTTTGCTTGTTTTTCATGTTTGTTTTCTGGTGACAGCTTTATTGAAATAAAATTCATACGCCCATACAACTCACCTATTGAAAACGTATACTTTTGGCCAGGCATGGTGGCTCATGACTGTAATCCTAGCACTTTGCGAGACCGAGGCGGGTGGATCATTTGAGGTCAGGAGTTCAAGACTAGCCTGGTCAATACAGTGTAACCCGTCTCTACTAAAAATACAAAAATTAGCTGGGTGTGGTGGCATGTGCCTGTAGTCCCAGCTACTCGGGAGGCTGAGGCAGGAGAATCGCTTGAACCTGGGGGTGGATGTTGCAGTGAGCCAAGATTGTGCCACTGCACTCCAGCCTGGGTAACAGAGCGAGACTCCATCTCAAAAAAAAAAAAAAAGAAGAAAGAAAAAAGAAAAAAAGAAAATGTGTGCTTTTTTCAGTATATCCACGAAGTTGTGCAACCATCATCACATCAATTTTAGAACATTTTCATCTCCTCAAAAAGAAACCCTATACCATTTAGCTATCACCTGCTCCCCATTTTCTTCGAATGCCACAGCCCTAAGAAACCCCTAATCTACTTTCTGTCTCTATAGATTTGCTTATGCTGGACATTTCATATAAATGGAATCATACAATATGTAGGCTTTTGTGACTAGATTTTTTCACTCAGCATAACCTTTTTAAGGTTCATCCTTATAGTGACATGTATTATTATTTAATTCATTTTTTATGGTCAAATATTATTCCATTGTATGAATATACCATATTTTATTTATCTGTCCATCAATTAATGATATTTGGGTTGTTTCCACTTTTTGTCTTTTATGAATAATGCCGCTATGAACATACATATACAAGTTTTTCAGTGGTATATATTTTCATTTATCTTGGGTATATACCTAGGAGCGGAACTGCTGATCAAATGGTCACTCTATATTTAGCTTTTTGAGGAGCTGCCAGGTTATTTTCTAAAGTAGATGCATCATTGTATATACTCACCAGCAACATGTTTGTTTTTTGGTTTTTTTTTTTGCCTGATTTAAAATCTTAACGTTGAAAAACATCTCTTGTTAGTTTAATGCCGCATCTTAACAGGAACTCTTGCTCTCTGTAATAATCCTGAAAGATTCTCTTTCCAGCTTTGGTTGAACCCATGCAATATCTATACACCACATTTTGCATTAAGTAAAAGTTATTCTAAAACAGCAAGTGAGACGAGGCCTCTGCTTAATTTTCCCTCTTCTGTTGCAAATATCATTCAATGATGGAGCATTAGCAGTGGGGAAAATTTCTATTCTCTGCTCCTGCTCAATTTAGTTCCACAAACAGTAAACGAACATCTGCTGCATAACTTACTCCACAAAGCAGTGGGAATACAAACATAGAGCAATATAATCCCTATTCTCAACAAATTGTCCATAGCTCTATAGGAAAGCCATATTGCATTATAATGATTTTTTATATACTCTGTTATAATCACAGTAGGTCAAAGATGGTACACAGTTTAAATGCACTTCATGGCTTCTGCTCATTACTCTAATTCTAGCCCTATCTCTATCTCTGGCTATATTTTCTTGTCTTTTGAGATTTTATTCATTTATCTAACATATATTTATTAAATATTTACTATCTGCCAATCACTGGACTAGGTACTCAGCAATTCTGATTCAAAGGAAATTGGATTTTTTTGGATCACTCCATGTGTGTGTATTTTTTTCTCCCTGAACCTTCTTCTACCTTTTTCTAATTAATCTTCCTTTTCTCCTTACTACCTTCTCTACTTAACTAGTGCTGCCCTGTGCTCTAAGGGGCTCCGTATGCCACTCTTTATACTGTATCCAGACTCCTCCCACTCACCCCTACCTTTAATCTTCATTCATTCTGAGCCTCATTCTCTCCATTATCTCCCATGTAGCAATAGATGGTAAAAGACTTTGCCAAATATAAACCGATTGTCAATAATGGTGTTCTCAGCTAATATAAGTCATCTTTTGTGTTAAATTAGTTTCTTATCAATTGAAATAACAGAACCTTTAAGTTGTTTAAAATAGGGCATACAAATGTAATATATTTTTCAAAACATTCAACAAGAGTTTTAAATAAATATTTAGAAGTGAGCACACAGAATGTTGATGCCTTGACGTATAGTTATCACAGTGCTGCTTAATGCAGACATGGAAAATCTTTAAGGGCAATAACTAGTTTAGTCTTTGTCACTTTAAGGCTACTGAGCTCATAGTTTTACAATAATTATGCTTATACAGAGACATAGAGTTATGTTTAGAAAAATGTTTCAACTTTTTCATTCCTTTTGCAAAAATATGTTGACTTTCTGTATATATAGATTGTGTGTTTGTTAAACTGAAGTAGAGTTAATTAGCTTAGGTAAACATTGATGAGCACTTGGCTGGCAGTCAATACATCTGTTAAGAAATGAATGTACTTGGGAAGCAAGTCAGTGTTTTAGAATTTGAAATTATATAATATATTATTTATAATTATAGCATATATTTATATATAATTTATTATAATATAACACAAATGTATACTATGATATATATTACATATAATATATAGTATATATAATATATAATTTATATGTTATAATTATATATATTATATATATATATCAGAGGTAGGAACAGAATTATTTGTTCCCACATGGTTATTCAAAACTAGCAGTATTACTCCAAGGCACTTGACTACTATTTGCAGTGGTAATGTGAATGGAGCAAACAAATGGTCAAGTACTTTGTGGTAATACTGCTGATTTTGAATAGCTATATGGGGACAAATAATTCTGTTCCTACTTCTGTTACTTAGAGATATAGAAACTAACTTTGAGAATATTTTCTTGGCCGGGCGCGGTGGCTCACGCCTGTAATCCCAGCACTTTGGGAGGCTGAGGCGGGCGGATCACAAGGTCAGGAGATCGAGACCATCCTGGCTAACACGGTGAAACCCCGTCTCTACTAAAACTACAAAAAATTAGCCGGGCATGGTGGCGGGCCCCTGTGGTCCCAGCTACTTGGGAGGCTGAGGCAGGAGAATGGTTGAACCCGGGAGGCAGAGCTTGCAGTGAGCCAAGATCGTGCCACTACACTCCAGCCTGGGTGACAGAGCAAGACTCCATCTCAAAAAAAAAAAAAAGAGAATTTTTTTAAATAAAATGTTTCTTTACAGATGAATATATATTTGTTTCTTGGGCCAAGTCAAACAGTAAGTACAAAAAGAAATGTTTCTAAACATGTAGCCAATGGCAATCCTTGATTATGTCTAAAACCACTGTCTTCCAGAGTCAATATAGGAAAGACTTAGTTACCCCGAATTCTCAGAGTTTGGGGTATAGTATAATTTTCTGGGAAGGCTTATATAAAATTATTCCAAGTTTTTTTTTTTGGAGGACTGGGAAATAGAGGACTGGGAATTTGAGCAAATTTTGAGGAATCTTAAATTGCTATTAGGACACCAATATGACGCAGCAATCAATCATTATTTTCTAGGACTCTGGTTACCAAAGTTATAGACAGCGAGCCAATTCTCCATTATTTTGGCAAAAGATAATGCAAATTTATGTTATTGTTTGCTAGTTGATTTGATTCACTGCCTAAAATAAACTGATTCCTTCTGTTTTTAAAAATCCATTTTGAAGTCACACACAACAAAAATCATTCAGTTAGATGAATTTGCTTTATAATTAGACTATGAGTGAAGACACCAGATATTTTAAAAAGCAATCCAAATGACTGAGTTTAGAAAATAAAATGAGATTACAGCACCTCTTGAGAGTGTCTGAGGAGGCCTCTTTTCCTTTTTTATTGCAATGGCAAGGTTGGAAGAAACTGTGACGAGTAAGAGGCAGAGACCCAAAGCTGAGTGTAGCATCATGTCTTCTAGAGACTCTCTCAGAAGAAGCTAGATGACAGAAAGGAATTCTCAGAATCCAGTGAGTTACTTCAAGCTGTTATTAGAAGATATTTGCCAAGAGTTGGACCAATACTGTGATGACAGACTGTTCAGCTTTTTTGGTTTGACATGGTATAACCAACCACATAGAACTTTCATTCACATTTTATTTTTAAAATACTTAATCAACTCAATACATGCTCAGTTGGTGAGAAGTCATGTTCTGAGCCTCCTGGTCATAGTGCTGTATAATTAAAAGAGAGCTGGATCAGGGCACACGAAGCCTGCTTCTGAACCGCCCTGTAGTGTTCACACCAACAAGACAAAACTCAAATAAGATCATGTTTTTTAATGTCTTGTAAACTATGAAGTGACTTTTAGCATGCAGAAATATTCTTTGCCTTTTGATTCTCCTTCATCTAATAGGTCAAAATATTTTAACTCTATACTAAGATAAGATGATACATGAATAAATATTGCTTAAAATAGAAATCAGGAAAAATAGAATATGGAGGATTCTTGTCCTTCAGTTCCTTTATAGTTTCTTACCTTTCTCATCCTTCCAACAATTACTCAGACTTTTGCCCTTCAGTTTATGATACAGCTCTTTATAAAAATCAAGTACTATCATATTACTATAAATTAGACATATGTATAGAGAAGAATAGACATGTCATGATTACATTCTCTCCTGGTTAGCTAGAATTCAAACTGATTCTTAACTCAGTGTGTGTCTTTTATACTTTGCACGTTAAGATAAAAACTAAAGTCCAAAGTTGGGCCTGATCTGGTCATAAACCACTTGATAAATATATTACAGGAAGTCTTTAATACTTGTGAGATGTTTAGTTACAGCATTAGCATATAAAACTGATTTGAAAATGGTTGGCGCATGCAGTTTTGAAACTTTACCTCAAAATATAAAATAAATATACAGACATCCTTCACATTGATTTAAAGTTCCTTTAAGATGTCTTTCCTATTGGCTTACATTATTTAGTATTGAATTCATCACCAAAATAGTAAAATTTCCTTAGCCAAAATGGCTAGTGACTGATTCTTTAGTGATTCTGTTCAAACAAAGATGTTGCTATATTTTATTGTAGTAGGCATTGTGGAAAATGAAAAGATAAATAAGACACAATGTTTTGGCATTGGTAAAACATTTGGCAATTTTAATCACCTAGTTATTGTAAAATAGCAACCGCAGTCGTAGAGGAGAGCAACAATTTGGTGGTAAAGAAGTTTACAGATTCTAGATTTCTCCAGACATTTCCTCATTCCTCCCATTACACTATTTTCCCCTTCCCAGTGGTGTATCTATTACAGCCCCTCTATGGACTGAAAATAGTTACCACTCCAGGTTAACCTTACTTTATTTCCCTCCCTAACCCCCAGTTGTCCCTCCCTCCTCCCCTTCCCCTTCCTTCCTTCCCCTTCCTTCTTTCCCCTTCCTTCCTTCCTTCCTCTTTCTCGCTCTCTTTCTTTCTTTTCTTTCTCTCTCCTTTCTTTCTTTTTTTTTTTTTTTGCTCTTGTCACCCAGGCTGGAGTGCAGTGGGGCCATCTCCACTCACTGCAACCTCCGCCTCCCAGGTTCAAGCGATTCTCCTGCCTCAGCTTCCCAAGTACCTGGGACTACAGTTGCCCACCATCATGCCCGGCTAATTTTTGTATTTTTAGTAGAGATGGGGTTTCACCATGTTGGCCAGGCTTATCTCAAACTCCTGACCTCAAATGATCCACCTGCTTCGGCCTCCCAAAGTGCTGGGATTACAAGGGTGAGCTACATCGCCCGGACTCCTTTCCTCTCCCCTCCTTTCCCCTCCTTTCCCCTCCTCTTTCCCCTCCTCTCCTCTCCCCTCCCCTCCCCTCCTCTCCCCTCCTCTCCCCTCCTTTCCTGTCCTTTCTTTCCAGGCATATAAAAACCCTGTTAAACAATTATCACGGTGCCTGATAAGAATTTCAGTTTAAGTTCTCATAACTTATTAAACCATAAAACATTTCAGAATGTCATCTTGTACCTTAAGGCCTCGGTCATCTTGTACTTTAAAGACTGAAACAAAGAAAGGGTGGATTTTAGTACAGGACAGGGACAGTTGACTCTGGAACACGAAGCTCAACCCAGGGAAGGCAGCCTTAGTTAGACAGGTTGGGAGTTGCAGTGGAGGAACTGAAGCAACCACCTAGGACAGGATCTTAACCTGGATCCAGCAGGCTTCTAGAAGGCCTGTGGCTGAGCTACAGAAGGCTCAAAACCCCTGGAAATTGTGTGCAAAATTTTATCTGCCTCTGTTCCTTTTCCGTGGGAATAGGGTCCAAAACGTCATTAAAATTCTTCCAGGGATCTTGGATATAAAGAAGAGTTAAGAAAAGTCAATCTGGAGGAATCTTTAGAAAGATTTTTCTATGTTAGGTACAGAGACAAGCAGGTGGAATCTGCATTTTAAAAAAGAAAAAGCATAACCTCATCATTTTTGCTATTTTAAAGCTGCGAAGCTTAGAGTTAAGCGGGAACCATTTTTTCTTTAAAATTTCAAGTCTTTATGTATTATTGTCAAATACTTTCTAATTAAAAAATAAAAATCTTGGTTTTCTGGTTTTACATTGATAAATTATAAAATAGACATTAAATATATTCTGTGACAAAGCAGTACAACTTGTACACTGTAGATTTTGAATAAATAACGCTTTCCTTGGTAAAATATAGTGTAAACTGCTGAGGGTCCTTTAGTATCAGTTGCATGGTTAAGCTACTCGGGGGAACACAGATAAATATGGCATGGTTACAGGCCTACAGCAGCTTAAAATGCATTTGGGAGGCACATAACCATATGTCAGCAATTAGATTGTATAAACATTGGTCAATTAGCATTTTCTGACATTAGTATTTTATTTTTCAAAAGTAATTTAACATAAGTAACTGATATTATAAGTTCCTATATTTTAAAATAAAACAAGACTTAAAAGAATACAAAGAAGAGCTATTATTACTTGTAGAATATTTTTTAAAGAGTCGTTTTTGTGGTTGACGTCAATTTATTCTAATACCATTAATATAAATAGAGATAAAACTGTGAAACCAGCAAAGGAAATCCAGTTCAGTAAAAGAAGGAAAATAAAAATTCATTTCACTTTCCTACCCTTTACTGAAAGCTTCCCTTTTAAATAGCAAAAGGTGGTTATTTAAATATAGCAAAGCTTGACCACTGATTAAGTAATCTGGAAACTTTGCTTGCTTACCTGACTTGGCCAGTGCTCTTGTTGGAAATGTATTCTGGATGTTTCTGGTTAAAAATGGGTGTGGATTTATAGACACACACACACACCTGACCTACAACCTCACCTGCATAGAAACAAGAGCATAGTTACCGGAAAACAAACTTAGAAAAATAGGCTGGTCTGAAAAACTCTGTACTTCTTTCCAGTTCTCATGCTTCTCATACTAAAAAAGCTCTATTCTTTTTCTCTAAATTAAGATTGAATGTCCTCATAAAATAAGGTCAAATACCATCTTTGTGCTTCTTTCTCTTTTACCTTTTATTTCCCAAGGTAATTTAATGTTTGGCTGAAGTTCAGCACAAAAAAAAAAAAAAAAAAAGAAAGAAAGAAAAAGAAAAGGAAGAAAGAAAACGGAATGAATTTAAGAACTGTGTGCATGCCATTGTTCAAATAGAAATTCCTGAGGGTTACTCTGTTTACAGGAATATAATTAACAGCTAAAGAGATTGGGTCCTTTTTTTTTTCAGAGAGAAGGAAATAAAAATTCTGTTTTAAAATTGAACATTTTCATAATTTGATTATTCTTTACAATTTTTCTATAAAATCTTTACTGCACAAAAAATTAGAAAAACAGGCCATTTGATAAGTTTAAATTTATCTAATAGTTAGATACTGTTTAATTAATTGAGAGTATTTAATTACTGTTAAAATAACGTAGGGCAGTGTGTCATCAAATTTGGCATACCTGTTTTTTGTACAGCCCAGGAAACAGGAACAATTTTGACATTTTTAAACGGTTGGGGAAAAAAAAACCAAAAGAATCATATTTTGTGACATGTGAAAGTTATATGAAATTCAATTTCAGTGTCCTTAAGTAGAGAGAGATGTGGCGGATGACATGCAGCCATGTGCATTCGCTTACTAGTGTCTATGGCTACTTTTGCACTGCAACAGCAAAGTCCGGTACAGTCCAGGACAGTGGATACCAAAATCTGTGCACACTCAAAGTCCCATATCTGGCCCCGCGTGACCCACAGTTATGAAAAGTTGGTCCTCCATATATGCAGGTTTGGCATCCTGTGAACCCAATATTTTTGATCCACTTTTGGTTGTGGATGCAGAACTTGCCCATATGAAGGAATATATTTATTAAAAAAAAATCCTTCTCTTAGTGAACCCACACAATTCAAATCTATGTTGTTTAAGGGTCAACTGTACTTGTGACAGGGACTGTATGATCTGCAAAACCTAAAATATTTACTATCTTTAGTAAATGTTTACAGAAAATGTTTGTTGAACCTTAATGCAGGGTATTGTTTATAAATTCCTTCCTTCCTTCCTTTCTTCCTTTGCTTCCTTTCTTCCTCCCTCCCTCCCTCCCTGTCTTCCTCCCTCCATCCCTCCATCCCTCCCTTCTCCCACTCTTTTTTTGTTTCTTTTTTTTGTGGGGAAGGGTCTAATTGCTCTGAATACATTAACAAATATACTGTGCAAGAATGGGAGTGATGATTGTCTTGCTACTGATGTTAAAGGGGGTGTGCTTCTAGTATTTTAACTTTAGATGTAGTGCTGGATTTGGCTGAGTTGACCATGTTAAGAAGGTAACCATTATTCTTAAACTACATCTCTTAAAAGCAGGACTGTTGGATTTTGTTCTATAAAGATGGGCATATGGATTTTCTCATTTGATATAGAAAATTTTACTGTTTTCCTAATAAAACTTTCCATTGTCCTGAAAGAAACTTCATGTAGCTAGGTTGTATATTCTTTAACTGTACTGCTGATTTGTGTACTTGTCTAACTGTGCTTTCTTCCTTACATAGGATTCTCAAAGGAACCCTTCCCTGGAACATGCTATTCAAATGGAATCCTTCTTGCTGAAGGTTATGAAACTTGACATATAATTTTAATTTTAAATCCAGCCAGCCTTTGCAAAGCAAAGAAATGGCTGCGCAATAATCCTTACATTTCTCTGTTAGTGAAAAGTCTGGGAAAGCTTTCAACTTCTTGTTGACTGAGAGTGGTTATGGAAAAATCTCCAAATATTCTGCATCCCTGTTAAACTTCTCACATAATATTCATTTAAATACATTATAAGATAAGAGTGAGAAATAGGAAGTCGAGTACCTGTGGGGCAGTGAAACTAGACCCTGTAATGTCTGAGCTGATCAGTGTCTTTGGGTCTCTCCCACTAGGGTGATAATGCAATGTGTCCTCTAACCCAGGACAATTTTGAAAGTAAAAGGAGGTAATAAAGTCATTGGAATTATAGCATCTTAAAATAATATTTTGAAATATATATTTGTCATCCAAAATTTGTTTTATTGTGTAATAGATCACAAATAGTTCTATGAAAGATTATTCTTAGAAGTAAAATTATTTAAAGTATATTCATGTACATGATGGCAAATTATACAAATTATTCTTTGTATATAATTATGTTAATCATTTTCTTAACTGTACCTATCTGATACCAGGTGGCTGGTATTTTTCTGGCATTAACTGTCTTTATTTTTTCAATGTGACCTCATATTTATTTTTTCATAAAATTGCCTGCAATAATCTTCAAAATCAATCTTACGGTTAATGGATTTGGAATTGTCAACAGCTTCAATTGACTCTTCCTGTAGGTCATATTACATCCTATTTTTAATTAAGAAAATAATTTTTCTATAGCCAATGGGTTACCCAGTAATTTGAGAAAGTTCAGTTCACTGGAGGACAGTTTTAATTCTAATTTTAATCTTACTGAAATATTATCTCAAATACTGTCTTTTAGCCTCTGCTTAGAGTACCTTCTTCAACAGTAAATTTTACAAGATGAAACAAGTATCATAAGTCATCTTGCCTTATAATTATTTTAAATGTTTCATTAAATTTCCAAGCTACAAAATTGTAGGGCCTCTCTGTTTCATTCTATTCAGGAACAGAATATAAGTGTGTCTAATTATATACTCTTTTAATAATAAATCAAGCTATTTTGCTCTTGGAGTTGATTCTTTTGAGGGCATTGTTCTATATTTTTACAAGTTTAATTGGTCACATAAATCATTGGTTAAATATAGGATTAGGATTACCTATTCACTTTGTGTGTGTGTGTGTGTGTGTGTGTGTGTATGTGTCCATCTGTTTGTCTGTATTTCAGTTTATCAGTCTCTTACTAAGAAAATATATATACATTTTAAAAGGCTGACAGTGGAAAGTAGGTATTCCTCTTGCCCAGTCTATGGGTCTTCTTGAGGCAATAACGGTTTATACATCTACCTATTTATGTTTGTATATTAACACAAATGGTGCCATTCAATGAATACTTCTGAACCTCTTTTTTTATGTAATAATATTGAAGATTGTACCATATTAGGACAGGTATTTGTGAAACTATTCAGCAAATGAAAGAGAATAATGTCTTGCAGAGAGCATTTATGTATCGCTATTTTCTAAATCCTGTAGAGGCAAATAGTTATTTTTAAAAATATTGGGTTTGGAGAAAAAAGACTCTTTGGGTTAAAGGAATAGATACCTCCAGAATTCATTATTGAGCTGTGCAATTTTACACCAAACATTTAAATGCATAGTGTTTTTATAAGCCTCTCATAATCAATGTCTGTAACCTACAGGTTCTTGCTCTGTCAAAATTAGTTACACTTCCCACTGCAAAACAATAATGTTTTATTTCCATTAAGCATGAAGTCTCTGAACTTGCAGCGTAGTACATATAAACACTTGATAAACCTGTGGTATTTTTACAGTATGAATATAAACGAGATTTATTCCTTGGTATTTGCCCTGTGAGCTAAGTAAGATTAAGTAGAATTGTGCATGTAGCTTTTGGATTAGAGATTCAAGTCCTTCAATCAGGCTCTTACCTGTAGCTTGTCGTGATAACTTTGTACTTTTTCCCATAAAAATGCTGTTATATCTTAAACAGGCATATCATTTTTTCCTCCCATGGTGGAGATCAGGGACTCAGCCTGGCCAGTTTCCTCAGCCCAGGTCAGGGAGGGCCTGTTTTGGAAGACATGAATAAAATTAAAATGGATTGTGCAGAGCTGGGAGGCAGCCACGGTAAATCTGAAGTGAGATCCCCAAATAGTTCTCAAGTAGATGAAGAATAGATACAGAAAATGGGAAGAAGAAAGCAGAGCCAGAGAGCAACAGAAGCAGGGAAAAGAGGGAGACAATAATGGGTTTGGGGAGGAAAGAGTGGTAGGGCTCTTGAGTGATGTGTGGGGCATTTGGCTCCATTCAACAGGCTGGAGAATATGGATGTGGTCTTACCATGAGATTAGAGGATAAAGAACCTTTTTAAGATGGCAAATAAGGTGTTATAATGTGATCCGAGTTTTAAAAGTTATGTTTTAACATGAAAAATAAATATATTCATAAGTTGCAGACATAAAAGCACCAAGCCATAGAATAAAGTATGTTTCTAGGGAAATTATGAATCTTTCCATAGGGAATCATTTTATTTGGATAGCTTCAAAAATTCTAATAGAAGATTATCTCCTGAAAGAGAATATAGCACCTCTAGTTGATCTTCTTCTTAAGGGCTAAATATTGTATATACAAATCCACAATGAAAATTAGTTTTCAAAGATGTATTTCTAAAAGTCAACTAAATTGTATATTCTTGTAAGTACAAATTGACATTTTCTGTGCTTGATGATTAAACCATACACTAACAGTCCTCAGTCCTGCTAAAACTCTTCATTCATTTCCCTCTTGATTTTATTTATTTATTTATTTATTTATTTATTTATTTATTTATTTATTTTTTGAGACAGGGCCTTAGTCTGTTTCCCAGCTTGGAGTGCAGTGGCATGATCACAGTTCACTGCAGCCTCTACCTTCTGGGCTCAAGCGATCCTCCCACCACAGCCTCCAGAATAGCTGGGACCACAAGCACGTGCCACCCATACCCAGCTAATTTTTGTGTTTTTTGTAGAGACAGGGTCTCACTAAGTTGCCCAGCCTCCCAAAGTGCTGAGATTACAGGTGTGAGCCACTACACCCGACCCCTCTTAGTTGATTAATACAGAATTTTAAGTTCATATTTTTACCATTGCTATATATTGTTTTTAAAGAATTACTGTACAAAATATTGTTGATTGTTTACTTAAGACTATTTTTCTTTCATATAGCTCTCTTTTCTAAAACACTGATTTGGTTCAGCTTTTCCCTTTCTACCGTGCTGTTTTATATTTAAGGTGGGCCCCATAGCCAGACTCAGGGGCTAGATTGATTAGTGTATTCCAGTGGTTCTTAACCAGGGGACATTTGGCAATGTCTGGAGACATTTTTGATTGTTGCAATTGGGGAGGGTGCTATAGGTATCTAGTGGGTAGAGAGCAAGGAGGATTCTAAACAATGTACAGAATAGTTCCCTCCAACAGAGAATTATCCATCCCAAAATGTCACTAGTGATGAGGCTGAACCCCTGGTCTATTTTTACCCAATCATGGTGGTCATCTTTCTAAATCACTGTTGGTTTAGGCATAAACATGTGATATAATTCTTGCTGATGAAATAGGGGAAATATAAGGAAAGTTTCTTCTCATTAATACAAATCAATAAATGTAAAGAAAATGGCTCCCTTTTCCACTGATATAGTCAGATCTGGATGCAATGTATTGAACTCTGACAGCAACCTTAGTTTCATGAGGATGATTAGGAAGAACAACGTTGATGTACCTTAAAGAGACTGAGAGAAAGATGGAGAGAATCTGTGTCAGGCTGAAGGCTGGTTAAAATATCAGAATCACCATTTTAACCAGCCTCCAGCCTGAAACTGTCGTATCTTAGGGCTTTTTCTAAGAAAACAATTTTCTTCGTATTGTTTAAGCCAGCTGAGTTTTTGTTACTTTTAGCTATCAGGCAGCATCTTAATTGATAACATTATTTAGCATTTGTTTATTTCATAATTAAATATTTAACCTTTTTTGACATTTAGTTTCATTTTTGATTGAAATTTCTTTTATGTCTTATCTTTATCATTATTTATTTTACTTTACTAATAGGCTGGGTAAAATTTTTGTGTGTGTATAATTTTAGAAGAAGGGTACATTGGTGATATTAATTAATCTTTGTAAGTCTAAAATGCCTTTTTGTTCATCTCATGGGAATGAGAGCTTGCTTGAATGTTGGATTATTCATAGTTCAGTACATTTTAGATATAGCTGTTGAGGGTTCTGACTGTTTAGTGTACACCATCTTCTATTTGGTATCGAAGAAAGGTTTGAGGACCATCTGTCGTTATTGTGTGACCTATCTTTTTTTCTTGTCTAGAAGCATGTAGAATTATTTGCTTGTTATTAAAATTAAAAATGTTAATCAAGGCCGGGCGTGGTGGGCTCATGCCTGTAATCCCAGCACTTTGGGAGGCTGAAGCGGGCGAATCACCTGAGGTCAGGAGTTCGAGACTAGCCTGGCCAACATGGCAAAACCCAGTCTCTATTAAAAATACAAAAATTAGCTGGGCATGGTGTTGCACACCTTTAATCCAAGCTACTCAGGAGGCTGAGGCAGGAGAATCGTTAGAACCTGGGAGACGGAGGTTGCAGTGAGCCAAGATGGCACCACTGTACTCCAACCTGGGCAACAGAGCAAGACTCTGTCTCAAAAAAAAAAAGTTAATCAAGGCCATTTCCATCACAGTTATGGCGGCTAACACTAGTACCAGCTCCTTACAGCTGCTACTGCTAGAGCTTGTAGACAAATCTAAGAATCAAAAATTCTCACTGTGATGAAAAGTGATAAGGAAATTGTTGGTACTCTTCTAGGATTTGATAACTTTGTCAATATGGTACTGCAAGATATCACTGAGTTTGAAATCCCACCAGAAGAAAGAATACTAAATTAGATCAGATTTCACTAAATGGAAATAATATAATAATGTTGGTTCATGGAGGAGGAGGACCTGAGGTATGAGTGTGTTCCCTTAACTTATGCTGGATTCTGTTTTGTCTTGTAATGAAAAGAAAATAGATTTTTTTTTTGCCTTTTAGTGTTTAGATCCTGTAAGGCTAAGTTTCCTATTAAGGGAAGTGTTTTGAAGATGTATACCCATTTTTGTAAGTTAATCATGATTATCTTGGAAAAAAAAGAAAAGAGTTTCTTTGAAGACTAAAATAGAAGTGTTTTGGTTAAAAAATTTCATCAAGATATTATAAAATATAAATTGCTACTTCTTAATTTTGCCTAAGACTCAATAAATATGTCTAATTATAAACACCCAAGGCTGTGTTCAGTTTCTAGAAGTGTTTCTTCTTATCATCTAGCTGGTTATTGATTTTCATTATGATCAACTCTTTATTTCTGTAAAACTTGTTTTCCAGATTTCAGATGTTCCTTGACTTACGGTGGAGTTACATCTTGATAAACACATTATAAGTTGAAGATATTGCGAGTTGAAAATGCATTTAATATACCTAAACTACTGAACATTGTAGCTTAGCCTAGCCTACCTTAAATGTGTTCAGAACGCTTACATTAGCCTTCAACTGGGTAAAATCGTTTGGCAACACACTGTACTGTAGAGTATTGATTTACCCTCCAGATCTCATGGCTGACTGGGAGCTGGGGCTTGCTGCCTCTGCCCAGCACAAGAGAGTCTGCTACTACATATTACTACCCTGGAAAAAGATCAAAATTCAAAATTTAAAGTATGATTTCCACTAAATGCATATGGCTTTTGCACCATTATAAAGTTAAAATTATAAGTCAAACCATAGTAAGACCATCTGTATTGGAAATCTGACATTATTATCTATGTGTCCTTTATAATTTGCATCTCTTTAGCCTGCCTCCACAGAGGCCTGAATTTCTCATTTTTTTAAACCGATTTGATCCTTGTAGTAGTCAGTTTATTCTTTATTGTTCCCATTACAGTAAAAAAGTTAGCAATCACACTTTTCAGTTTGAAACCTCTTTTCTAGCTTCAAATTGTTTTGTTTATGACTACAGATCTTGTTTTTATATCTGTATGATAAGATGCTTCTGTAAGGGGTTTAGCCAGCTATTAAACCTCCAGAGTGACCTCATTTCCTAAGCCAGCACCTTTGTCAGGTTTACACTGTGGTTGCCTTTGTAGCTCCGCACTGCACGAAGACTCCAGGTTTTATTGTACTTCCTGGAAATGCCAGCAGAATGAACAATTTCTCCCACAAATCATTGCATGACTTAGCTTTATTTTCAGGCCCCACTGCAAACCTGTTGGAGGCAGGTGCTGTCCCTTCCCTCAAGCCCTGCAGGCTGTCTTTTATACGTATTAGATTATGGGCATGTCAGTCCTCACATCTTGTCTGTGCTGTCTTAGAGAGATTTCTTGAATTTTCAGTTTGACTAAGTACATCTATCTGTCATTTCCAAGTGGGTATAATTGTCTCCTTACTATATTCAAAATAGAAGAATGTGGGCTGAGTTTGGCATCTTGTATAGAATGCTACAATTTACTCCACTTTAAATTGAACCTAACATAGGTTGAGTGAGTTGTCCAAACTCACAGTAAGTAGCAGAGCCTGGTCTTAAACTTAGATCATTTGAACCCAAATTTTGTGTTCTTTCCACTATGGAAGGCAGTATGCATAGTAGTTAAGAGTGGGAGTCCTAGAGAAGGAGAGTAGACAGGTTCTGGCATCTGGAGGAGTGGGCCCATAGGGGATCACGACAAGGAATTGATTCTCTAGTCAAGCATGAACACGAGAAGAGAATTTTCTTTTCACACGTTACTTCACAGTGTGACCACTGATTTCAATCCCACCTTTTGTGATGCTTCCTCTAACATTGTTGTCATTGCCTTAACAATTGTCATGACTTGTTAATTATATGAGGAGAAGTGATCATGGGGCCATTTGCCCTGAGCATCCAGCCTCCAGTGGTCCTTCGATTCTGGGGCTAGGATGTCTGGGTTCCAATCCTGCTCAGTAGCCACCATGACCACAGACAAATTACTAATGCAAATAGAAATGATGATAATGTTTATCGCACAGAAGTGTTGTAATGATGAAATGTGAGAGAACATGAAAAGTGACAGAAAGCAGGCAGTACCTTCCCAAACATGTGGGCCTACCCTAGAGCAGGCTCTTTGGTAGTTAATGAAGATAAGACAGCAAATACAAAGGTCAAGTTGCTCCCTTTTTTGGAAGAGAAAATAAATGAGTATTTTAAAAATGATAGTCGATGAGTTCCCAATAAATATTAGCTTCTCTTATTTATTATATAACTATTATTCAAGGGAGCCCACTAAGCCCAAGAACTAGTGAGAAAACTCTCTTAGCAATAAGATGGACTGATGTATTAGGTATTTTCCCAAAACATGATTTTTTAGAGGGTAGACTTCTCTCAAGAGGAGAAGGAGCCAGTTTTGAAAATTCATGATTCAAGTACTAATTCCATTTCAATTTAAACGAGTTTAATTCAGTTTTGTTCATGTTTTTCTTGGCCCAACAAATTATCCTAGTGAGCTGTCTGTCTGCCCAGGAGGTGGGTTTACAACCTGAAGAGTCAATTTGGAAACTCAACAGGAGCTGAGCTGAGCTGCTCTCTGACTCTGACATTAGATGTCACTACAATCAAAGGAAAGCAGAGCGGGCAACCTAGCAGTGAAGTGAAACTTGAACATGGTAGAGGAAAGAGACATGTTTAGATTGTGGTGCAAAGTTCCTGGATAAGAACTTGTGATATGATTTGCCTATCCACCTTGCCATGGGGAAAAAGGAGCATTTTAATATATGTATGACAGCTGCATTCATTTTCCTAAGACATTGACTAGGAACAACTCCTAACCACTTTGCACATCTTGGTATTTCTTCCCCTAATAGATAATAGAACTGATAGAGGCCCCCAAGGATTTTCAGTGCAGAATATTCCTAATAGGTTCTAAACGAGAATTTTACTGGACCAGATCACTAAGTCTAGTTCTTCTGATGAGCTTAATGCTTAAAACTTAAGTTGTGTTTCAAATATTCTTCAATTATAAACTTTATCAGGTGTTTCCAAAGTTTCTTTGCTTAAAGATGTGAAGAACCCCAGGTTACTGCTATTTGTGTGTTAAGAGTAGAATTACCAGGTACAGTCACCTTTGTTTACTTAAGCAAAATATCTACAAACAGTTGGAGGGCAGGGGACCCAACTAATGTTTCCATTTATTGCTAGGCAACTGGGTGAACTGAAAAGTCCATCCTCCCAAGGGATATTATATTAAATATATCTTTTTATGTGTGTGAACTGGCACACACTATTGGAATAGATTCAGAATATCTAACAATTGATGCAGCATAGGTACCAATGAATTAAATCTAGCGATGGCTAGGGCTTCCAGGGGAAAATAAGGGTGCTCCATATGGGTGTAGGGAGGACCTGATGGGGAACAACTGCCGCAGTACCTATTTATCAACACCTGAGGGAAGTACTTTGACATATTAATAACTGGGATGACTGTACCAGTATCTATTGGTTGAATATCAGCCTGTGTATATATAACTTGGCTTATCAAGAGCCCACAAGATCTCTGGTTTAGGTTCCAAGTACAAGTATCAAAGTTCATTCTCATTACCCTCTTGATAATGGTCTGGGCTGCTAATTTTTACATTGCTTTAGTGATGGGAAGGTCCCACATGGAGGGAAATTTTATGAAACATGCAGAGAGAAGCTTGGTCTTTACATGTCTACATCTTCTTTTTTCAAGCTGTGATGAAGGCCTTGATTCTGATGGGCATCAAGAGGCGGATACAGCTCAGAAGATTCAGGAAGGCAGATTCGTGTCTAACATAACTACATTACCTTGGTGATCCCAGGAAGTAGACTGATACTGGAGACAGGAGTGGGGTTCTCAGTATTGGTGACAAAGTTTGTTTTAAAGTGTCCTGATTTTTTTCTTTTGCTCTACATGAGAATTAATGCGCCAGTTTGCAATATATGTAAACTGTTTTATGTAGATTGGTTGAAGAAGAAAGACTGGATTGCAAGGGCCTAAGAGCAGGCAGTTTTCATGTTCAAGGTGTTTTCGCATCGTATGCAGTGCTTAGATTACTGAGCCCATAGTAGTTACCTAATTCTTATTTGATACCTGATTGATATTTTTGTTTTCTGTCGATTATTCTCATTGAGAAGAAATGGACCTATGACTGATTTCAGACCAGTGATTTTGGTAATGTTTTGAATTTGCTATAATTATTTAAGCTGTTCTTCTGAATACTTGTATCATTTTCTTGGTGATTCAGAGTGAAACTTACAGCTAAATTATCTGGGTTATATTAATCCTTGCATGCATTAAAACTGCTAAGTTTTTATAATGGAAAGAAAGAGGACTACTACCTATATATATCTCAATGTGCCTGTGCCACGCTGTTTTAATTATGCCAAGTGTTCACTGACAAAAGTGTGAATGGAGCATACAATTTAAAAATATGAACATGTTATTAATATTTGGCACTATAACTGTAACAATCACTGATTATCATCATGATTGGGGACCTTGTCTCACCAATACCAGAGACATATTGATGTCACAGTGAACTGTATTTTTCTACTATTATGTGACATTACTTTCTTTTAATTCCACTATTTCTCCTTGTTTGGCCACTTTTACTTAGGGGTTTTTCTCTCTATTTCATTGTTACATGTATTTTCTTTTGTTCAAATGTCTTAAAAATTCCAGTTCTTAAGGTTGATTCCATTGTACATCTTTGAATTTCACAGTGTATAGTTAGACTGTAGTCTTGTCAAGATGAGAAATTACCATGATGCCATGATAGCTTCTAACAATGCTACTGTTTCAGAAGTCAGGATCCAAGGTCTCATAGACCAAATTAAGACCTCAAACTATGTGGCTTATTGAGTCAGAACACAGTGAGAAGCAAAGGACAAAGAGTAACGTAACTTGGATGGGATGCAAATGAGAAGGAGGGACTACAATACTTAAATCTAGAGCTGCATGATATCCATATGTCCTGCCCCTTTCCACTTCATTAGTATTCCCTGTTAATGGTAGGCAAATGATGACTGAGTGCACCTGGGAAAGGAGGCTCAGCAGAAAGAAGGTGCTCAAAGTCACCTTGGTATATCTGAGAGACCACAGGGCAAAATGACCAGTAGCTATTTTTATACAGCAATGACTTTTGTCTGTATGGGGCAGAAAACATGAGGAGCCAGAATGAGTGTCAACAACGGGTGACTAACTTAACTATGATGTTACTGGAGGTGGCATGATTTGAATCTAGAAAAGTATACAAATATATATATATACACACACACTTACACGTATATACTTTTACATCTTTAATGATATTTAATTTGAATAAAATGCATTCATTTAAAATTACATTTCTAAGACTTTTGAAGAAAGTCTCATGTAACTTCTAGCACAATTAAGATACAGAATATTTTCATCAGTTTCCAAAATTTCCTTGTGCCACTTTGTAGTCAATGGCCCACCCTAAACCCTAGACAACCACTATTCTTTCTGTCTTTATAGATTAATTTTGTCTTTTCTAAATAAAATTATATAGAATGCGGTCTTTTGTGTTTAGCTTCTTAAGCTAACCACATTTTTGAGATTCATCCACGTTATTTCTTGTATCGGTAGTTCATTCCTTGTTATTGCCAAGTGTTACTCCACTGTATAAACAGATCTCAATTTGTTTTTGCCACTCACCTATTTTTTTTTTTCTGATTTTTTTCTTTTCTATTTTTTTAACTTTTAAGTGCAGGGTTATGTGTGGAGGTTTGTTACATAGGTAAACTTGTGTCATGGGGGTTTGTTGTACTGATTATTTCATCACCCAGGTATTAAGCCTAGTACGACTTAGTTATTTTTCCCTCTCCTCTCCCTTCTCCCATCCTCCACCCTCCAATAGGCCCCAGTTTATGCTGTTCCCCTCTGTGTGTCCATGTGTTCTCATCATTTAGTTCCCACTTAGAAGTGAGAACATGTAGTATTTGGTTTTCTATTCCTGTGTTAGTTTGCTAAAGATAAAGGCCTCCAGCTCCATCTACGGCCCTGCAAAGGACATAGTCTCATTGTTTTTAGTGGCTGCATAGTATTTCATGGTATATATGTACCACATTTTCTTTATCCAGTCTATTATTGATAGGCATTTAGGTTGATTCCATGTCTTTGCTATTGTGAATAGTGCTGCAATGAACATACATGTGCATGTGTCTTTATAATAGAATGATTTATATTCCTTTGGGTATATAACCAGTAATGGTACTGCTGAATCAAATGGTATTTCTGTCTTTAGGTCTTGAGGAATTGCCACACTGTCTTCCACAATGGTTGAACTAATTTACACTCACACCAACAGTGTTTAACTATTCCTTTTTCTCCACAAACTCACCAGCATCTGTTACTTTTTGACTTTTTCAAAATAGCCATTCTGATTGGTATGAGATGGTATCTCATTGTGGTTTTGACTTGCATTTCTCTAATAATCAGTGTCACTGATTTTTTTTTCCAAAGGATTGTTGGCTGCATGTATGTCTTCTTTTGAAATGTGTCTGTTCATGTTCTTTGCTCACTTTTTAGTGTTTTTTTTTTTTTCTTGTAAACTTGTTTAAGTTCCTTATAGATGCTGGATACTAGACATTTGTCAGATGGATAAACTGCAAAAATTTTCTCCCATTCTGTAGGTTGCCTGTTCACTCTGATGATAGTTTCTTTTGCTATGGAGGAGCTCTTTAGTTTAATTATATCCCATTTGTCAATTTTGGCTTTCATTGCAATTGTTTTTGGTGTTTTCATCATGAAATCTTTGCCCATGGTTGTCCTGAGTGGTACTGCCTAGATTTTCTTCTAGGGTTTTTATAGTTTTAAGTTTTATATCTAAGTCTTTAATCCATCTTGACTTAATTTTTATATATGGTGTAAGGAAGGGGTCCAAATTCAATTTTTTGCATATGGCTAACCAGTTCTCTAGCACCGTTTATTAAATAGGGAATCCTTTCCCCATTGCTTGTTTTTGTCAGGTTTGTAGAAGATCAGATGGTTGTAGGTGGGTGGTCTCGTTTCTGATTTCTCTATTCTGTTCCATTGGTCTATGTGTCTGTTCTTATACCAGTACCAGTGTTTTGGGTACTATAGCCTTATAGTATAGTTTGAAGTTGGATAGCATGATGCCCCCAGCTTTGTTCTTCTTGCTTAGGATTGTCTTAGCTATTTGGGCTCTTTTTTGGTTCCATATGAATTTTAAAACCGTATTTTCTAAATCTGTGAAGAATGTCAGTGGCAATTTAATGGGAATAGCATTAAATCTATAAGTTACTTTGGGCAATATGGCCATTTTAATGCTATTGATTCTTCATTTCCGTGAGCATGGAATGTTTTCCCATTTGTTTGTTTCCTCTGATTTCTTTGAGCAGTGGTTTGTAGTTCTTGAAGAGGTCCTTCACTTCCTTTGTTAGCTGTATTCCTAGGTATTTTATTCTTTTTGTAGCAATTGTGCATGGGAGTTCATTCATGATTTTGCTCTCTGCCTGCTTGTTGTTGGTGTATAGAAATGCTAGTAATTTTTGCACATAGATTTTATATCCTGAGACTTCGCTTAAGTTACTTATCAGCTTAAGAAGCTTTTGGGGTTTTCTAGATACAGGGTCATGTCATCTGCAAACAAAGATAATCTGACTTCCTTATTTCCTATTTGAACACACTTTATCTTTTCTCTTTATCTTTTCTCTTCCCTGGCCAGAACTTTCAATACTATGTTGAATAGAAGTGATGAGAGAGGGCATCCTTGTCTTATGTCGATTTTCAAGGGGAATGCTTCCAGCTATTGCCCATTCAGTATGATACTGGCTATGAGCTTGTCAATAATGGATCTTATTTTTTTGATATATGTTCCTTCAATACCTAGTTTATTGAGAGTTTTAAACATAAAGGGATGCTCAATTTTATTGATGGCCTTTTCTGCATCTATTGAAATAATCATATGGTTTTTATCTTTAGCTCTATTTATGTGATGAATTACATTTATTGATTTGTATATGTTGAACTAACCTTGCATCCCAGGGATGAGGTCAACTTGATCATGATGTATAAGCTTTTTGATATGCTGTGGATTCAGTTTGCCAGTATGCTATTGACAATTTTTGCATCAATGTTTATCAAGGTTATTGAGCTGAAGTTTTCTTTTTTTGTTGTACCTCTGCCAGGTTTTGGCATTGGGATGATGCTGGCCTCATAGAATAAGTTAGGGGGAGTGCCTCCTTTTCGATTTTTTGGAATAGTTTCAGTAGAAATGGTACCAGCTCTTCTTTGTACCTCTGGTAGAATTCCACTGTGAGTCTGTCTGGTCCTGAGCTTTTTTTTGGTTAGTAGGCTATTTACTACTGCCTCAATATCAGAACATGTTATTGGTCTCTTCAGGGATTCAATTTCTTCCTGGTTCAGTCTTTAGAGGGTGTGAGTGTCCAGGAATTTATCCATTTCTTCTAGATTTTCTAGTTTATGTGCATAGAGGTGTTTATAGTATTCTCTGATGATTGTTTGTATTTCTGTGGGGTCAGTGGTGATATTCCCCTTATTTCTGATTGTGCTTATTTGATTCTTTTCTCTTTTCTCATTTATTAGTCTGGCTAGTGGTCTATTTTATTATTATTATTATTTTCAAAAAACCAGCTCCTGAATTCACTGATCTTTTGAAGGGTTTTTTGTGTTTCTATCTCCTTCAGTTTGGCTCTGATCTTGGTTACTTCTTGTCTTCTGCTAGCTTTAGGGTTTGTTTGGTCTTGATTCTCTAGTTCTTTCAGTTGAAATGATAGGTTGTCAACTTGACATCTTTCTAGCTTTTTAATGTGGACATTTAGTGCTATAAATTTTCCTCTTAACACTGATTTAGCTGCTTTTCAGAGATTCGGGTACATCGTCTCTTTGTTCTCATTAGTTTCAAAGAACTTCTTGATGTCTGCCTTAATTTTATTATTTAGCCAAGAATCATTCAGGAGTAGGTTGTTCAACTTCCATGTAGATGTGTGATTTTGAGTGGATTTCTTAATCTTGAGTTCTAATTTGATTATGCTATGGTCTGAGAGACTATTTGTTATTATTTCAGTTCTTTTGCATTTGCTGAGGCATGTTTTACTTTGGCTTATGTGATCAATTTTAGAGTAAATGCCATGCAGCGATGAGAAGAATGCATATTCTGTTGTTTTTGGGTGTAGGGTTCTGTAGATATCTATCAGATCCACTTGATCCAGAGCTGAATTTAGGTACTTTGTTAATTTTGTCTTGGTGATCTGTCTAATGTTGTCAGTGGGGTGTTAAAGTCTCCCACTATTACTATGTGGAAGTCTAGGTCTCTTTGTAGGTCTCTAAGAACTTGCTTTATGAATCCGGGTGCTCCTCTATTGGGTTCATGTATATTTAGGATAGTTCCCTCTTGTTGAATTGAACACTTTACTATTATGTAATGCCCTTCTTTGTCTTTTTTTTTTTTTTTTAACCTTTGTTGGTTTAAAGTCTGTTTTTTCAGAAACCAGGACTGCAACCCCTGCTTTTTTCTGTTTTCCATTTGTTTTGTAAATTTTTCTCCATTCCTTTATTTTGAGCCTGTGCGTGTCTTTGCAGATGAGATGGGTCTCTTGAAGACAGCATACTGATGAGTCTTAGCTCTTTATCCAGATTGCTATTCTGTGTCTTTTAACTGCGGGCATTTAGCCCATTTATATTTAAGATTAGTATTGTTATGTATGACTTTAATCCTGCCATTATGATGCTAGCTGATTATTATGCAGACTTGTTTGTGTGGCTGCTTCATAGTGTTACTGGTCTCTGTATTTCAGTGTGTTTTTCTAGTGGCTGGTAACAGTCTTTCCTTTCCATATTTAGTGCTTTCTTCAGGAGCTCTTGAAAGACAGGCCTGATGGTAATGTATTCCCTCAGCATTTGCTTGTCTGAAAAGGATCTTATTTATCTTTTGCTTATGAAGCTTAGTTTGGCTGGATTAAAATTCTGGGTTGGAAACTATTTTCTTTAAGAATGTTGAATATTGGCTCCCTAATTCCTCTGGCTTATAGGGTTTCCACTGAGAGGTCCACTGTTAGTCTGATGGGTTTCCCTTTGTAGGTGACCTGGCCTCTGTCTCTGACTGCCCTTAATGTTTTTTCGTCTATTACAATTTGGAGAATCTGATAATTATTTGTCTTGGGGTTGATCTTCTCATGGAGTATCTTTCTGGGGTTCCCTGCATTTCCTGAATTTGAATGTTGGCCTGTTGTACTAGGTTGGGGAAGTTCTCCTGAATGATATCCTGAGGTATGTGTTCCAACTCGGTTCCATTTTCCCTGTTTGTTTCAGGTACCCTAATCTGTCATGGGTTCGGTCTCTTTACATAACCCATAATTCCCAGAGGGTTTGTTCATTCCTTTTCATTCTTTTTTCTCTATTCTTATCTGCCTGTCTTATTTCAGAAAGATAGTCTTCAAGCTCTGAAGTTCTTTCCTCCACTTGGTCTATTCTGTTATTGATAGTTGTGACTGCATTGTGAAGTTCTTGTGTTGTGTTTTTCAGCTTCATCAGCTCAGTTATGTTCCTTTCTAAACTGGCTTTTCTGACTATAAGGTCCTGTATTGTTTTATCATGATTCTTAGCTTCTTTGCATTGGGTTACAACATGCTCCTTTAGCTCAGTGAAGTTTGTTATTACCCATCTTCTGAAGCCTCTTTCTGTCCATACAACCATTTCAGCCTCAGCCCAGTTCTGTGCCTTTGGTGGAAAAGTGTTGTGGCCATTTGGAGGAGAAAAGGCATTCTGGCTCTTTGAGTTTTCAGCTTTTTTTTTCATTGATTATTTCTCATCTTTATGGGCTTATCTACCTTCAATCTTTCAGGTTGCTGACCTTTGAATGGGGTTTTTGTGTGGTTTTTTTTGTTGTTGTTGTTGGTGGTGGTGGTGTTTTCTGTTTGATGGATTTTCCACCTTGGCAGGGACCTGGGGGTCAAAGTATGTAAAACTCCTAGGTCTCTGCATGCCTGAGTGGCTGCTCTGCCAAGACTCCATACAGCTCTGTGTATTGGACCCAAGGCCCTGGTGGCCTGGGCTCACAAGGGGATCTCCTGATTCACAGATTGCAAAGATCCATAGGGGAAGTGTGGCTTCCTGGGCGCGGTTGCACAATCACTTACCACCTCCCCTGGCTGAGGGTGGGAGTTCCCTTGGTTCCGTGCCACTCCTGGGTAGGCCGCTGCCTCTCCCTGCTTCTCTTTGTTCTCCATGGGTCCAGCTGCTTGCCTATTTATGCAAGAACCTGGATACCTCAGTTGAAGGTACTGAATTCACTCATCCCTTTTCTTTCCTCTCTGTGAGTGCCGTGGACCCTAGCTTTCTAATCAGTCGTCTTGCCTCCACCTATTTTGTCATCCAAACATGCCCCTATTTCTTTATTTTAAACATGTGGTAGAATTCACCATAAAGACAATTGGAACTAGAGTTTTATTTGTGGAAAGTTTAAAATTAAAAAAAAAAGCCTTTTATTTTGAAATAATTATATATTCACAAGGAATTGCAAAGATAGTCCAGAGAGGTTCTGCATAGTCTTCAGCAGTTTTCCTTATTGATTATATCTTACCTAACTACAATACAATAACAATGCCAGGAAACTGGTATTGCCACAAAATGTGTATATAGTTCTGTGCAGTTTTTATGCTGTTAATATATAGGGCTATTCCATCATCACAAAAATCTCCCTCATACTATCCTTTTATAGTCGCCCCATCCTCTTCCCTCTTTCAACTCTAAGCCATGAGAACCACTAATCTCCATTTATGGCCTTTAACCTTCCTCTTATTATGATACAATTATCTTAAAAATTTACTCTATATAAATTAAGAGCTACTTCAGTGTTCTAATGTTTGCTTCAACCTTGAAACACAATTTAGAAAACTCAAGAAGTTAAGTCTGTTGTATTTACTTATATTCTTACTCGTTCTGTTGTTCTTCCTTCCTGATGTTCTCAGATTCTGTCTTTTATTATTTCCATTATATTTCAAGAACTTCCTTTAGCCATTCTTTCAGGGTAGGTCTGCTGGCAACAATTTCTCTTTATCTGATTTTGATTCCCCATCTAATTTTTAAAGGGTATTTTCACTGGATGGAATTTTGTATTGATAACTTTTTTCTTTCTGCTCTTGAAAAATGTTGTTCACTGTAGTGTCTGACGATAAATCTGCTGTCATTTGAATTGTCACAAATCAATTGATAATGTATTTTTTCCCTTTAGGTAATGTATAATTTTTCTCTCTAGATTTTTTTCTTTGTATTTAGTTATTTAGAATTTTTTATTATGATATGTCTCTAGGAGGAGTTCTCTGGGTTTTTTTCCGTTTGAGATTCAGTCAGAATCTTAAATCTGTGAATTTCTGTCATTTACATTTTTGGAAATTTGTTAGCCATTATTTATTTTAATATTCTTCTAGCCTTACCTTCTTTCTCTTCCAAAATTCCAATGACATGGATGTTAGATCTTTTGTTATGGTCTCACAGGGCCCTGAGGCTCTGTTTATTTTTCGACAGTCAATTTTCTTTTTGTTGTTTGGAGTGGGTCATTTATTTTGTTCTATCTTCAAGTTCACTGATTCTTTCTTCTGTTTTCTCCATTCTGCTGTTGAGGCCATCTAGTTAGTTTTAATTTTTGTTACTGTATTTTTCAGCTCTAAAATTTCCTTTTGATTTTTTAATAGCTTCTATTTATCTATTGAGACTTTCTCTTTCTTTTCTGTCTTTTTTAAAAAGTTTGTTTTTATCACGTTTGTAATTGCTCATTAAAGGATTTTTATTATCACTGTTTAAAAATCCTTGTCAGAGAATTTTAATATTTCTGTCATCTATCGATTGTCTGTTTTCATGCAGGTTGATACTTTTCTGGGTCTTAGTATGATGCATGATTATTCACTGAAACCTGGACATTTTTGGTGTTATGTTATGAGACTATCTTAATAAATTTTCTGTTTTAGCTGTCCTCCTCTGATTCCACTCTTGTAAGGGTAGGGAATTAGGAAATAATGCCCACTTATTTTTAGGGGAAGATGAAATTCCAGTTTCCCCAAATGGCCTCAGTTGGCACCTAGGGCAGGAGTACTGACTCCCCACTATGCCTTGCTAATACCACTCCGCCTGAGAAGAATAGGAGGACTTTGCCACTTTTCCCCATTCAGCCTCCATGAGGCCACAGGGGAGATGACCTCATTAACACTGAGTGACGGTGAATGTCCCGACTTTCTACTAGGTTTCTGACGCTAACCCGGAGGTGAATGAAAAGAGTACTTTGTTATCACCTAGTGGGTGTGGAAGTCTAGGCTCCCTGTGTGGTCTTCACAGACACTGTGAGAGTAGACCTCACTGTGACCTCACGAATATAAAAATCCAGGTTTCTCCTTGGCCTTCTTTGACATCACTCTGACAGGTAAGTTGAGGTGATTCCTTCCAGCCTGGCAATGATAGGAATCTAGATTGTTTATTTGACCTGTGTTAGTGAGCATGAATTTGTAGGGGTTTTTCTTCTACGGTACTTAGGTGGAGTAGAGTAGATATTGTCTAAAAATGTTCTGTATTTCTAGGTTGTCCCTTTCCTGCTCTTTGGTTACATGAACTGACTTTTGTTGAAATTTCTTGTTGATCAGCTCCTGCTGGTGTTTTTGACTTGCTGCCTTCTTCAACACTAAGTTTGGGATATAAGAGGATAAAAAAAATTCCCAAAACTCATGAGCATAATCTTTTTCAAGACGAGAGGTCTCTAACTTGTCAGCTTTCTTCTCTCCATCTTTCAGAGTCATCGTATGCTAATTTTATATATAAATGTCCTGACTGTTTAGTTGCACTTATTGGGAATAGTAGAAAAAAGTACTACTTCTACTCCATATGTGCAGAAGTGGAATGAAAAACTTTTGATTATGGAATTCAGTTTTGTTAAGTTGATATTCTATGCAGCTTTTCTCTTTCTCCTTGGGTCAGTTATTGTAATATGAATATTTTAAGGAATTTGACTATGTCATGTATATATTCAAATTAGTTGGAATATAGTTTTTCATAAAGTTATTTTCTTATGCTTAAAATCTCTGCCATAATGTCGCTTTTTCTCTAATATTGGCAATTTGTTTCTCTCTTTTTTCTAGATAAGTCTATGTTGTAGTTTATAAATTTTATTCATCTTTTTATTGAACCAACTTTGGTTTCATTGATTTTTCTCTATTTTCAGTTATATATTTTACTGGTTTACACTTGATTATTTCCTTATTTCTGATTCCTTTCTATTTAATTTGCTCTTCATTTTCTGACTTCTTAAGGTAGGAGTTTAGGCCACTGATTTCACATCTTCTTTTCTAATAAAAAGATTTAATTCACAGATTTCCCTTTACACACTATTTTAGCTGCATCCCCCCCAAATTTTGACCTTTTCAAAGAATTTTGATTCAGTTCAAAATATTTTCTAAATTTCTCATCTTTTTTTCCTTTTTTACACATTAGTTGGTAAAATGTGTTAATTTCTAAATATTGAGAATTTTTTGGGTATATTTCGATTATTGATTTTTAATTTCATTTTGATGTGTTGAATTATTTCTGACAAAAAATCTATGATAATACTTAGATTTATTCTTTTATGGGTGTGTATATATATAAATATATAAACATATAGATACATATATATCACAGATATATAACAAAAAGATATATGTTTTGTCATTCTTGGGTAAGGTGGTCTATAAATATTAATTAGATTAGAGTGGTTGATAGTGTTCAGATTTTCTATGTCCTTATTTGTATTTTGCCTACTTGATCTATCAGTGGTTGGAACAGATGTGTTGAATTATATTTCTACATGTTTAAACCCCATAATACATTGAATTATTTTTGCTTTATACTCTCAATTACTATTTAGAGAAATTAAAACAGATTTAAAAAATGTTTTCCTACATACCTACTATTTTAAGCTTTATTCACTCCTTTGAGTAGAACCAAGTTTTCATTGTGATCATTTTCCTTTTGCCAAAAGAATGCCCTTAACTACTTGCTTGAGTGCATGTTTGTGGCTGATAAATTCTTTTCACTCCCACTTTTGAAAAATGTATTTATTTTGCCTTTTGTTTTTTAAAGACTGTTTCTTTAAAAGTGGATTTAGAATTCTAGATAGACATTCTTTTCTTTCAGCACCGTAGGATATCATTACATTGTTTTTTGTGTTAAATCGTTTCTGACACAAAATTTATGACAATACTTAGATTTATTCTTTTTAAAATATTGAATCCTTTAGTTCTGTCTGGTTTTTAGAATTTTTTATCACTATTTTTCAGAAATTTGACTTGCTGTGATTGACTTTGAGTTCTTCCTGCTTGGGATAAATTGAGTTTCTTGTATACGTGAATTTAAAATTTTACCAAATTTGGAAACATTTTCAGCCATTATATCTTCAACTTTTTTTTTTCACTTTCTTTCCTGTCTCTCTTCTATCACTTTGTGAGTGTTTATATAATATATAAATATATATGTATTTGGCATTTCTTAGAATTGTCTGTACTCCAGTATGCATAGTTTCTGTTGTTATATATTGTCGTTGCTCATTTTTCCTGAAGTGTTTAATGTGCTGTTAATCATACCCCATGAAATTCTTATTTCAGATATTGTATTTTTTATCTCCAACAGTTTCCTTTGATTATTTTTATATATTCTATTTCCCTGTTTACTAGACTTATGTTTTTCTTTATATTCTTAAAAATACCCTATTTATATTTATAAAAGCTTGTTTAGAATTATTCTTCGTAAATTCTTTCATCACTGTCTTTCTTGGATCTGTTTATATTGATTGATTTTTTCCTGTATAGTGGTTAAATTTTCTGCTTCCTTACATGTTTGGTAATTTTTGATTGGATGACAAATATTTAAATTTTTACATTTTTGAGGGATTTAAAAAAATTTATTTAAAATGTATAGGATCTTTTCATGACAGTCTTGATTATTACAGGCCATGTTTTTAAGCTTTTTGAAGGTGGTCCTGGTATAGCTTTTATTCTAGGGCAGTTTAGTCTCACTATTAAGGTGTGACCCAAGGGATTTCTTATGAATGTTCGTATGTTCAATGAGGTCTCTTCACTCTGGCTGGTGGAAACTCAAACAATTCCCAGCCCTGTGTGAACTCAGTGAATTGTTTAGTTTACAGATTCTTGATATTTGTTCTTTCCCAGCAGTAGTTCTTCTCTGGCCTCCTGGAATGTCACTTTATGTGTTTGTAAATTGGCATTCAGCCAAAGACTTAAGGAAAACCCTATGCATATTTCTGTAGTTCTTTCAGTATGTAACCCTTTCTATGCCTAACCCATCCTCTGGTCCACAATTTCTAACCCTCGTGGTCTCCCTGAACTTGAATCTTTTTCCCCTCCACTCTGTTAATATTATCCTTGCTTGTGCTATGGTCCAGAAATTACCTCCAGGCAAAAAGCTCGGGTGATCGTAGAACTCACTTCATTGTTTATCCTCTCAGGAATTACCTCCTATATTGCCTATTGTGTAATTCATGAAGAACAGTTGTTTCAGTATTTGTCTACTTGTCTTGTTGTCCAATCTTGTAACAGTTACTCTTTTATGGAAAGAAGTGAAGGTTTGTGCCTTATGCATAGTTAATGTTTACCTTAACCTTCTCTTCCTCTTTATTCCTGAATAATGCTCTTGGGTTTTTTTCCCCTCATCCTTTTAAATCTATGTAAAAATATCATATGTGCTACTTGCTTATTTGATTTATTCTAAGCTAACATGTTTCACAGGTTACTTACTTACTTACCACCTATACTGGACACATCTTACACATATTTCCCACCACATTTTTTTGTTCTTTATAGTAATTCTTTATACGTTTGAGGTTTAAAATTTTCAAGTACTTAATAAGAATTGTCCAGACAGCTAGTTTATGGTAGATTTCTCCATAAATATACACATGTGGTTATTTTCTTAGATATAAGGAAAGAATATCTTTAAAATTTTTTAGTCAAAAAGGTCCCTGGTACATGATGAGACTCGTTCATTTTTCATTTTTGGTCAAGCATTATTGGCATGATCTCTTCCTACAGTGGTTCTTCAGGTCAAAGTTACTTTGTAATATTGTTCTGAGTCTTTTTTTGTGTGTATAAATGATTTTCTCAAGGTGATTGAAATTTTGGAAAAAATGCTATCCTAGGTATTTTATTATGTATTTACTAAATCTCTTTGGCCTGGCTGGATGCAATTGTGAGAAGAAAACTAAGCTTGAGTTACCCTTTTGCTATTATACTCTACCTTCCTTTACAGTGTTCTGCTGGCCTCCCTGAATTCTGATCCCTTTTTTTTGAGATGTTTAAAACTCTCTTTGCTTATTTTATTCCTTGCAAAGTAAAATTCTGACTTGGGTTAAGGGTGAAGATTTCACTGGGCTATTGTATTAAAGGAGTGAATGTTTTAGTGAAGCTCAAAGAGGTTAAAAGCTTCTGTTTCCTCATGGTATGTTCTGTTTGGCTACTCCTCTCAAAGGGTTTACATGAAGCAGACATGATAAAACAGCCCAAGGTGCTTTTTTCTTGGGAGAGCCTTATCAAGGAGATTGTGGTAGCTGGCTTAGCTCTGTTTTCTCTTATTGAACTTTTCCTTGAGTTTTTATATCTTTGATTCTTCTTGATGAGTGGAAAAATGCAAAGGGTCAAGATACGGGTGCAAATTTAAAGGCCAAAGACACCATTAGTTACAAATGGCCAACAAATATATGAAAAAATGCTCAACTTCACTAATGATCAGGGAAATGCAAATCAAAACCACAATGCGATACCACCTTACTCCTGGAAGAATGGCCATAATCAAAAAACCAAAAAAACAGTAGATGTTGGCATGGATGTGGTGATCAGGGAACACTTCTACGCTGCTGGTGGGAATGTAAACTAGTACAGCCACTATGGAAAACAGTGTGGAGATTCCTTAAAGAACTAAAAGTAGAACTGCCATTTGATTCAGCAATCCCACTATTGGGTATCTACCCAGAGGAAAATAAGTCATTATATGAAAAGATACTTGCATGTGCATGTTTATAGCAGCACGATTCACAATTGCAAAGTTGTGGAAACAACCCAAATGCCCATCAATCAGTGAGTGAATAAAGAAACTGTAGTATATATACAGGATGGGATACTACTCAGCCATAAAAAGGAACGAATTTATGCATTTGCAGCAACCTGGATGAAATTGGAGACTGTTATTCTAAGTGAAGTAACTCAGGAATGGAAACCAAACATCATTTGTTCTCACTGATATGTGGGAGCTAAGTTATGAGGATGCAAAGGCATAAGAATGATGGACTTTGGGGACTTGGGGGGAAGGGTGGGAGGGGGCGAGGGATAAAAGACTACAAATAAGGTGTAGGGTATACTGCTTGGGTGATGGTTGCATGAAAATCTCACAAATCACCAGTAAAGAACTTAACTTATGTAACCGAATACCACCTGTATCCCAATAACCTATGGGAAAATAAAAAAGTAAAAAGGTAGAAAAACTAGTGAATTAAAAAAAAAATTTGGTAATAAATATCAAGGAACTAAAAAAAAAAAAATTTGGTAATAAATATCAAGGAACTCAAAAAAAAAAAAAAAAAAAAAGGCTTAGAAAAGTCTTTACCAAAGCAGTTCAGTGTCTCACCAGAGCTGGCTGTTTTACATAAGATTTTGACTTCAATGCCTTATAGTACTGAAAACATACATTGTCTTGAGTGTCCACTTTCTGAATCTTCATAAACTAGTGCTGGTGGTAGCAGGTTGGCTGAAGCTTTAGCATTCCTTAACTTTGTTTATCTTAACTTTTCTTTTACTATGAAGACATGGGTAAATTTTAGCATAGTTTGACAGATTGTAGTTAGAATGTTCAAGATCCACATATTTAAGAAATGAAGTTCCTCATAAAGTTTAAAACTGACATCAGGAGCAGCTTCTGCTGTTAATACTACAACTTGCAAGTATTGTAAGTGCTAGGTGTAGTTAGTAAAATCTGGACTGATGAAAATAGTGATTCTGAAACTTTAGGTCAAAATTCCATGTGGAAAAACAAGTTTGACAATAGAGAATATCTTTATCTCTGCCTCCTGCTAGTAGAAAACGGGTACTAGCTAATTATTTTGGGGGACAAAAAAATCTCATCTCAAAACAGGCAGCACTTTAATATGTTACACTTTGGATTTTGCATTGATGGTGCCATGAGTGGTGGATTGTACAGAAATTGATCACCAGGATTATTTTCTTTCAGTTTCAGCTTCAATTTTCCTTATGTGACTACAATTGATATCCACCTGTCAACATCTAGGACCAAAGAGGCAATCAAACAAGGAATAAATTCCTAATTTCTCTCATTCCTCAACAGGCTATTAATTTAACTCTGATTTATTTCTTAGATATTCTCTAATTTCTGTAATTGTGTGTATGATTATATCCAAAGAGAGGAAAAAAATGACCAAGTGGTGCCGATTTGAGGGATTGACATGAGACACCCAAGGCTTTTATTTTTGGTCAGGGATCGTCAGTGGATAGTCATGAAGTCTTACTCCCAGTTGTCATTTCAGGAATTTAGAATAGAGGTCAGCCACTGCTGGAAACAAATGGAATTAGAGATTAGTGGTGTCACCAGTGCAAATTCTTTAAAAAAAATTTGTGTGTGCATAGTAGGTGCATAGACTTATGGGGTACATAAGCTATTTTGATACAGGCATACATTGTGTAATAATCATCTGGGCAAATGGGGTATCCATCATCTCAAGCATTTATCCTTTGTTTATTGTTAAAAACAATCCAATTATACTTTTATTTTTACATGTACAATAAATTATTGTTGACTGTAATCACTCTGTTGTGCTGCAAATTCTGACTTTAAAAGAAAAATAGTTTATTTCAGATGCCAATTTCTCACCTCTCAATAAAATTGCTCTCTCAGATAAGGTGAATGCAAGAACAGAGTGGTAGCATTTACCTCTTTTTAAGAAAAAATTCAACTATTTATTTGTTTTTTAAATTTTTGTGGGTAATTATAGGTATATATATTTATGGGGTACATGAGATGTTTTGACACAGGTATGCAACGTGAAATAAGCACATCATGAATAATGGAGTATCCATCCCCTCAAACATTTAGCCATTGAGTTGCAAGCAATCTAATTACACTCTTTAAGTTATTGAAAAATGTACAGTTATTATTGACTGTAGTCACCCTGTTGTGCTATCAAATAGTAGGTCTTACTCATCTGTCAAACTATGCTAAATTTACCCGTGTCTTCATGGTAGAAAAAGTTAAGATAAACAGCTCTTTATGTTCATGAGTTCAATTGTTGTGATTTTTAGATCCCAGATATAAATGATAACATACATTGTTTGTCTTTCACAACTGGTTGCTCATAGTAACCACCAATGATCCTTTGAATTTCCTCAATATCAGTTGTAATGTCTCCTTTTTCATTTCTGATTTTATCTATTTAGATCTGTCTTTTTTTCCTATTTAGTCTGACTAAATGTTTGTCAATTTTGTTTAACTTTTCAGAAAACCAACTTTTCAGAAAACCAACTTTTCGTTTCATTGATCTTTTGTGTTGTTTTTTTCAATTTCATTTATTTCTGCTTTGATCTTTATTATTACTTTTGTTCTACTAATTTTGAGTTTGGTTTGCTCTTTCTTTTCTAGTTCTTTAAGATGCATTGTTAGGTTGTTTATTTGAAGCTTTTCCTCTTTTTTTGATGTAGGCACTTACTGCTATGAACTTCCCTCTTAATACTATTTTTTGCTGTATCCCACAGGTTTTGGTGTGTTTGGTTCCCATTGTCATTTGTTTTAAGAAATTTTTCAATTTCTTTCTTGATTTTTTTATTGACCCACTGGTCATTCAGGAGCATATTGTTTAATTTCCACATACTTGTGTAGTTTCTAAAATTCCTCTTGTTATTAATTTCTAGTTTTATTCCATTGTGGTCAGAGAATGTACTTGATAGTATTTCAATTTTTCAAATGTTTTAAGACCTATTTGTGATCTATCATGTGGTCTATCCTTGAGAATGTTCCATGTGTGGAGAAAAAGAATGTATTCTGCAGCTCTTGGATGAAATGCTCTATAAATATCTGAGATCCATTTGGTCTGTAGTGTAGATTAAGACTGATGTTTCTTTGTTGATTTTTCATCTGGAAGTTCTGTTCAATGCTGAAAGTGTGGTGTTGAAGTCTCTAGGTATTATTGTATTGAGGCCTATCTCTCTCTTTAGCTATAATAATATTTCCTTTATATATCTGGGTGCTCCAGTGGTGGGTACATATGTATTTAAAATTGTTATATCCTCTTGCTGAATTGACCCATTTATCATTATATAGTGACCCCTTCTTCTAATAGTTTTTGTTTTGAAATCTGTTTTCTCTGATATAAATATAGCAACTCCTGCTCTTTTTTGCTTTCCTTTAGCATGAAATATCTTTTTCTACCCCTTTATTTTCAGTATGTATGTGTCTTTATAGATAAAGTGTGTTTCTTGTAGGCAACAGAGCAATGGGTCTTGTTTTTTCATCCATTCAGCCAGTCTATGTCTTTTGATTACAGAGTTTAGCCATTTGCATTCAATGTTATCATTGATAAGTGAGGACTTACTACTGTTATTTTGTTATGTGTTTTCTGGTTGTTTTGTGGTCTTCTCTTCCTTCTTTCTTTCCTGTCTTCCTCTAGTGAAAATGATTTTCTTTTGTGATATGATTTAGTTTCTTGTTTTTTATTTTTTGTGTATCCATTGTATGTTTTTTGGTTTGAGGTTACCATGAGGCTTGCAAATAATAACCCATTATTTTAACCTGATAACAGTTTAATACTGCTTGCATAAACAAACAAGCAACAGGAAAACTATAAAAACTCACTTTAACTCTACCCCCCCCACTTTTTTAACATTTGCTGTTTCTATTTATATCTTATTGTACTGTGTCTTGAAAAGTTGCTGTAGTTATTATTTTTGATTGGTTTATTGTTCAGTCTTTCTACTTAGGAATGTTGGAGTAGTTTTCACAACACAGTTACAATGTTATAGTATTCTGTGTTTTTCTGTGCACTTATTATTACCAGTCAGTTTTGTACCTTCTGGTTATTATTGCCAATTAATGTCCTTTTCTTACTGATTGAAGTACTCCCTTTAGCATTTCTTTTAGGATGGATTTGGTTTTGATGAAACCCCTTAGCTTTTGTTACTCTGGGAAAGTATTTCTCCTTTATGTTTGAAGGACATTTTTGCTGGATAACTATTCTAGGGTAACAAATTTTTTTCCTTCAGCACTTCAAATATGTCGTACTACTGTCTCCTGAGAGTCTTTAGTAAGTAAGGTTTCCATTGAAAAATCTGCTGCCAGATGTGTTGGAGCTCTGTTGTTTGTTATTTGTTTCTTTTCTCTTGCTGCTTTTAGGATCCTTTATTTATCCTTGTCCTTTGGGAGTTTGAATATTAAATGCATTGAGATAGTCTTCCTTGGGTTAAATCTGCTTGGTGTTCTATAACCTTGTACTTGGATATTGATATCTTTTTCTAGGCTTGAGAAGTTCTCTGTTCTTATTCCTTTGAATAAATTTTCTACCCCTGTCTTTTTCTCTACCTTCTCTTTAAGGCCAATAACTCTTAGATTTGCTCTTTTGAGGGTATTTTCTAAATCCTGTAGGCATGTTTTATGATTTTTTTTTTCATTTTTCTCTTGTCTCCTCTGACTGGGTATTTTCAAATTGTTTGTCTTCAAGATCATTAATTCTTTCTTCTGCTTGATCCATTCTGCTATTAAGGGACTCTGATGCCTTCTTCAGTATGTCAGTAGCATTTTTCAGCTCCAGAATTTCTGCTTGATTCTTTTTAATTATTTCAGTCTCTTTGTTAAGTTTATCTGATAGAATTCTGAATTTCTTCTCTCTGTTATCTTGAATTTCTTTGAATTCCTCAACACAGTTACTTTGAATTCTCTGTCTGAAAGTTCACATATCTCTGTTTCTCCAAGGTTAGTTCCTGGTATCTTATTTAGTTCATTTGGTGAGGTCATGTTTTCCTGAATAGTGTTGATGCCAGTAGATGTTCTTCAGTGTCTGGGCATTGAATAATTAGGTATTTATTTTAGTCTTCACTGTCTGGGCTTATTTGTAGCCATCCTTCCTGAGAAGGCTTTCAGATATTTGAAAGAACCCGGTAACACTGTGGTTCTTGCAGACTTGTAGTGGTGCCACCTTAATGGTCTCAGATAAGAATTAGGAGAAGTCTCTGGATTACCAGGCAGGAACTCTCATTCTCTTCCCTTACTTTCTCCTAAACATACAGAGTTTCTCTCTCTATTGTGAGCCATCTAAAGCTAGGGGTGGAGTGACACAAGCACCACTGTGGCCACCACCACTATGACTGTGCTGGGTCAGACCTGAAGCCAGCACAGTGCTGGGTCTTACCCAAGGCCTGCTCTAACCACTCCCTGTCTACTGTCCAGGTTTGTTCAAGGCCCTGGGGCTCTACAATCAGCAAGTGGCAAAGTCAACCAGGACTGTGTCCTTCCCTCCAGGGTGGCGAGGTCCCTCAGGCCCTGGGTGGGTCCAGAAGTGCCGCGAGTTGGGGACTAGAGTCGAAAACCTTAGAAGTCTACCTGGTGGTTTATTGTATTGTGGGTGAGCTGGCACTTAAACCACAAGATGGGGTCCTTCCCTCTCTTCCCTTCCCTTTCCAAAGGCAAAGGAGTCTCAGCCCATAGCACCACCACCCTAGGCCATGAGGAGTACTGCCAGACTACCACCACTGTTCCCTTAAGGCCCAAGGGCTCTTAAGTCAGCTTGTGGTGAATGCTGCATGGCCTTGGCCTCACCCTTCAGGGCAGTGGGCTCCCCTCTGACCCAGGGCAGGTTCAAAAATGCCATCCAAGAGTCAAGTCCTGGAATTGGGGACCCCAAGATCCCACTTGGTGCTCTGCTCCCTTGTGGTGGTATTGATACCTAAAATGCAAGACAAAATCCCATTTACTTTTCCCTCTGCTTTTCTCAAGCAGGGGGAGTTTTGCCCCATAACTCCACAGCTGGTAATGTGCTGAGTCTCACATGAAGCCAGCAAGTCCCAGAGGCTCACCCGTGGCAGTTGATATACTATCTGGGTATCGCTGTTGGTTATTCAGGGTCCAAGGGCTCTTCAGTTAGCAGGTGGTGCATGCTGGTAGCACTAAGTCCTTTCCTACAAGGCAGTGGGTTCCCTTCTGTCCTAGGGTATGAGATCCCTGGAAAAGGGGCCTCACGACTCTGACCAATATCCTATCCTGTTGTGGCTAAGCCGGTATCTAAGATGTAAGGCAAAGTCATCTCCAGTCTTCCTTCTCCTTTCCTCAAGTGGAAGGAAGGGGTCTCTTCTGGAGCTGTGAGCTGTGCAGTCTAGGGTTGGGGGGGCTATGATGCCAGCACTTCCTTGGCTGACCCAGCTGGTGTCTCAGTATGTCGCGTGCTCCCACAGTCTATAGTCTCTGGGCCTAGTTCAGCCTAGGACTCTCCTAAGGGTTGCAGTCCTTATGACCTAGACTGCCTTTCAAATTTACTTAGACACCAAGCACACCTTGATCCTCAGTGGTGAGGTTTGCCAGCACTCAAGTTTGGACCCCTGGGGTGAACAATTCCCCTCTGGCTAGGACTGGTTTAAATGCTCCCTCTGTGGGTGTCAGCTGAGATTGGTCTGTTTTTTCTTTGTGCTCTGACAGGACAGCACTGAGTTCAGTGCCTCACAATTGCTGTGTTCTCTTCCCCCGGCACCCAGAGAGCTCTCCACACCACACTGCTGCTGCTACTGAGGGAGAGGAAGGGGTCACGTCTGAGATTCAGGATTGTTTTATCTGCTTCTTCAGTGCCTGTTTCAGTGATAAGAAGTTAAAACCAGGTACTGTGAGTGCTCACTGGATTTTTGGTTCTTAGGATGCATTTCCCTGTGTCGATAGTTGTATTCAGCCATCTTGCTCTGCTTCCTCCTCTTTTATTTATTTTTTAAAAGATTCATTTATTTTAAAAATTTTAAAAATAATTTTTATGGATACAGAAGAGTTGTATGTATTTATGGGGGGTATATGTGTTATTTTGATACAAGCATACAATGTGTAATGATCAATCAGAGTAATTGGAATACCCATCAGTTCAAACATTAATCATTTTGTTGTTTTAGGAACATGCCAATTTCACTCTTCTAGTTATTTTGAAATATACAATGTTATTGTTAGCTACCCTACTATACTACAGAACACTAGATCTTATTCATTCTCTTTAACTGTATTTCTGTACCTATTAACCAGCCCCTCTTTATCCTCTGCCTCCCCAGTTTCTGGTAACCATCCCAGATTCTGGTAACTGTCATTCTACTCTCTGCTTCTATGAGATCAGCTCTTTCAGCTCTCTCATATGAATGAGAACATATGATATTTGCTTGCCTTTCTGTGCCTGGCTCATTTCGCTTAATACAGTGTCCTTCAGTTCCATCCATGTTTCTACAAGTAACAGGATTTTATTTATTGCTTGATAGTAGATTTCTCCAAGTCCAAGCTCCTTTAAGTTTATAGATGAAAGACTGTGAAAAACTAAGGTTTCTTGTAAAAATGGCAACAGCAAAAATACAGTCCTTCTTTTAATCTTCAGTTTCCTCTTCCTAATATTTTAGGATGACAGTTTCCCTGCCATTGTGTATATGTGGCTCAATACCCTGCATCTAGATCCGTGATGGTAAATATGCTACATGAACGCAATCACTCCTCTGTTTCATAACTGTGCGGACCTTGCTCCCTGATCACAGCCTCTGTTGGTGTCAGATGTCAGGGAGGAGCCCTCTGGCTCTGAGCACTGTGTGGCTCATCAAGAGACCTGGTGGGCTTAGGCTCACTTGGCTATTTTCAAGTGTTCATTGGCTTGCGCTATTTATGTTAGCATTTTAAGCATTCTATGATCACCAGAAGATATTTTTGAGGTACAACAATTCTCAAGTCCCTGTTTTAAGATTCTGATTGTTAGGGGGTTAAATTATTGAGGAAGAAGATCTGTGAGAAGTATTATAAAGTATTTAGCCTATGTAGACTTTAGTGACTATTATTTGACCTGAAATTAAGATGCTCCTTCCATTATTCCCAAGATGCTGGTATGCGTTATGAAGTAAATAAAAATCATAAGGGCCTGCAAACCGCAGTGGCTTCAGTCTTCAATATGTTACTTCAGCAATTTCCAGGAAGCCATAACTACTTACTACGGGGAATTATAGAACTGGTTAAAGCATTGTCACAAAATGTGTGATGTAACATACACCCTACCCTGCAGGTACAAAATGGTCCAGAACCTGTTCTGCAACACTAGAACCCTGGTATCTTCATGAATAGAAAGTATTTAGATGGGCTTTCAGTGCTGATTGTGAAGCCAGGAGAGTTGCTTACCCCAGGGCTTATTGCAAGTGATGAGGAATGCATGGTTGTTTCTTGTGGTCTAGATGTGGAATGTACTGGCAGATGCAAAGGTTTTCTACTATTCGCATGAGGACAGTGAGATACAGAACTTTCACAACAAGTCAGGCAAAGCAAATTTATTATTCACTGATAGACAGCAAAAACACATAGTCGAGGATCCATGGTGAGCTGGTCCCCCAGGGCTCAGGAAAGCTCTCCAGTGTGGATAGAGTCTTGTCTGTTTGTGTCCCATATTGTACTGCAGCTGAGGGACCCCCAAAGCACATCATCTTGTATTTTGCGCCTTGGGTATCATTTGCTCCCTAAGCTCAAGTTTTGCGAATATCCTGTTCTAGAAGGAACATAGCTCTGGCTATTCTAGCCTGTTTCTTTTTTTCTTATGGTAATGCATTCTGCACAAATTCTATAGTAATTCTGAGAACTACAAGTTGGAGAGGGGAGAGATGGGTCGAAAAAGGCCACTTGAGGACCTGCCCTCCTACAGCAGGGACATTTGTATCCAAAGAGTGCTGCCTATAGGGGAGCAGCAACTTGTAAGAAAAGGCCTAATACTTAAGGGTAAAGGAAGGAGTTGCAAGTGATCACCCAGCCTGGAGAAGCATCTGCCCAAGTCAAGGAAACTTTACAAGAGAAATCCCCAGTGGGCACCCCTATGAAGAGCCTACGACGGTATGTCTACAAGAGTGAGTCATCCTTACTTCTGCCAGACCCAGATAGTTGCAAGCTGTCTTTGCTATCATTTCGGGCAAGATATTTCTCATCTAATTTCAATGCTTTGCTCTTTCTCATCCTGTACCCAGCCCTTCACTCCATTCAGGAGGAAGAACAAACCAGCTGGGAAACAGGGAAGGAGACAGGAGGGAGAAAAGTACAAGCAGGAGAAATACAAAAGAATCCATCTGTGCCTCTTTCTCCTATTGTAGGTTTAGCCTGAAGCCAGCCTGAGCCAAGAAAAGGGAGAAGGTTTTGCTGTTTAATCAAAGTAGTTTTGATTTATATTTGGTACTGAAAGTTTTATTTTTTGAAATTAGTCTGTTGGCAACTTTCAATGTATGTAGAAATGTATGTACCTAAGAATGAGCAGAAAAAGCATGGGACATGCTGTTTATCCAGGGGCAAAGAAAGATTACTCCCACTGGATATATGTTAAAAGGTGACAGGAAGCAAAAAATAAAGTTGTTTTTTGCATACAACATGAGTTGTGCTTAGTCAACACACAATAAATAGTATTAAAGGGAAGAAAACTGATGGGCCGTGGTGCTAGGAGTTGGGCGGGGGGCAGCGCAGTGTGAAGAACGAATAAATTGGAAGCGATGCTTTTGTGTGTTGGGGCCTCTTGGGGTTGCTTTTGTCCTTATGCTCCCTCCCATGTGACCTGGGGGATCTGCCATGCTTAGGAGCTTAGGAAGGCCTCTCTGTCCTGGGGATGCCTGAGAGAGCTTTCTCTCATCTTACGTCTGTCCTGTTTTGCTGTGGAAAAGGTAAAATGACAAGGGCTAATGTTCAGATGTGGCTTCCAGTAAAGGGACTCTGGTTTTTGTATTATGCCAGAGAAACAACATAGTCTAGTCCAGTCCATGACGGTTGATCCTAAGTGCCTGGGAATAAAATCTTATTGAATTTATTAAAACCATCATCACATGCTTGAAGTGTTCCTTCTCCTCCCGAGGGTGATGGTATCAAATGACTGAATGAGAAAATGGAGCAATGGGTTCTGACCAGTCCTCAATTTATCTTTACTTGTGAGATGGCTAATGATTATTTTTTTTAGAGAGAAGAAAAAATTCTCATATAGTGTTAAATTTGTTAAAAACAGATAACCTTTATAGATCCTTACATAGGATGTGTCTATCAGAAAGATTTAGAATACTTAATGCTGTGCTGTACTTCCTTTTTCTTCAACTTTTGCATTATATATCAAACTGTTTACTCAGAATAGTGTCATAACAGCAAAGGACTATCTGATCATGGAAAGGTCAAATTTCAAGTACGCAAATAACCTATTTCTTTCTCCCTTCTTTGCTGCTGAAGTTTAGCTTCCTTTTGTTACACACAGTAAATGGAGTTGGCATGATTTCTGTGTTTCAGGGTGCCTTTCTGAATATTGTGCAAAGTCTTTGTCCTAGACAGTTTGACTCAATAGAATATCACCTTTCACTCTTAACTTTTCCCAAACAGAAATAAGGTCAAACTTGTTTTAAGCTTTGACTGAATTCTGAATACAACTGGTGCTTAGGAGTTAAATGAACTTAGCTGTCTAAATGGCTTGAATGAGGGCCACCTGCGTGTTCAGTGGTTTCAGGTTATCTACCTTGATATTCATCTAGTAAACCTGTCTTTGAATGTCTTTCCAAAATGCTGGGAATCCTAGGGCACTATGGCACTATGTGTGATGTGGGGTGACATGGTTGAGGATGTGGGCCTTGGAGGGAGTCAGGTCTCAATGGATCCTGGTTCTACTCCTTGCAGAGATGTGTGAGTTGGGCAGAGAACATAACTTACCTGTTTTCTCCTTTTTAAAATGAAAATAATACCCTTTAAATTTATCAGGATTAAAGAGAAAGCTGATGTGAGGGTGTAGTAAAGTGCCTACCCATAGAAAATACCCTATCCATGTTAGTTAATAATGAAGGTAATGTTTTAAAAGCTGTTTCCGTGAGTTAATTGAATTAAATTTCTTAGGATTTCAGAACCTTAAACATACCCGACTAATGCCAAGAATAGTAAAATGTATTTCAAGCATGAAGTGGATTCAAAAAGTGAATTATTCCATATTTCCTATATAATAAAGGGCTTGAAGAAAATGGTCAGGCAGCTTTTAGATTTCAGAGTTATGTTGGCAGCGCCACCTGCTGTTGAAAATAAAAACACTTCTGGAATATTTTGAGAAGCAAGAAATACAATTATGAGTTCTTTTCTACTTTTTTCAGCAAAGGTGGGCCAATCTGTCATTTCTTTAACTGAGAAATTTAATTTTATTGAAGAGCTAGGTGACAAATACCTATAACATTCTTTTGAAGTATCAGTCACTGTCTTTAAAGAAATGATTCCCTAATGATGTCATCATTAACTTCTTAATCCACTTAGTGACTAACCCTTATTATCAAGGGATTAGTTTCTTTATTTTAAGGTATCTTGATCTCACATTAAAATGTTGAAATAAAAGACTCACATCACTCTAAATGTTGCATAGTTTTTCTCGCTTAGCCCAGTATCAGATTAATCAGGACACGACATTGGTTGGCTTTTTACTCCATTTTACAAAACAATCTATAGGTTTTAGGCCCACATGAAAGAACTTTTGAGTGTGACACTGAGAACACATACAGGTATCTGTGTGTTATACACCCTAGATTGTACCCTTTCTAACAAAGGGATAACTCAAGCCCTAAAGCCACTTGGGGCAAGCGCAGCATTTCGGATATCTAACCATAAGTTGAAATGGTTATATAATAAATTCTCTATCAGTCATGTGGCAAATAAAGGAAGATCTCACATGAAATACATTTCCCATCATCTTTTTTATTGTGGTAAAATTCACATTGTATAAAATTCACCATTTTAACCATTAAAAAATGTACAATTCAGTAGAATTTAGTACATCAACATGTTGTACAACCATCACCACTCTCTAGTTCCAGAACATTTTCATTACCCCAGAAAGAAACCCTGCACCCATTAAGCATTTACTCCTCATTTCCCCCTCAACCCCTGGCAGCCACGAATCTGCATTATGTCTCGATGAATTTGCCTATTATGGATATTCCATACAAATGGGATCATACATTATGTAGCCTTTTGTGTCTTCTTTCACAAAGAATAATACTTTCTAGGTTCATTAATGTTGTAGCCTGTATTAGTTCTTCCTTTTTTATGGCCAAATAATATTCCATTGTGTGTATATATATATATATATATATATATATATACACACTAAAATTTGTTTATCTATTCATCCACCTACAGATGCTTTAGTTATCTCCATCTTTTGGCTATTGTAAGTAGTGCCACTGCGAACTTTTGTGTACAAGTTTTTGTTTGAACACCTGTTATTTAATTTTTGGGGGTGTATATGCAGGAGTGAAATTCCTGAGTCATGTGGTAATTCTATGTTTAACTTACTGAGGAACCATCAAACTTTTCTGTGGTGGCTACCCTATTTTGCATTCCCAGCAGCAATGTATGAGAGTTCCAGTTTTGTTGCATTTTCCTCAAAGCTCTTTTGAGGATAACCATCCTCGTGGGTATAAAGTGGTCTCTGCATGTAGTTTTGATTTGCATTTCCCCAGTGACCTTGATAATCTTTGGATGAGCTTGTTGGCCATTTGTAGATCTTCTTTGGAGAAATGTTTATTCAAGTTCTTTGCCCCCAATGATTTTTTAAAATAGCATTATAAGGATAAGACTAGAGAGGAGAGAATCGTGGTTAGGCTCTTCAAAGTTGTTAAAAACAGGCCGGGCACGGTGGCTCATGCCTGTAATCCCAGCACTTTGGGAGGCTGAGATGGGAGGATCCCTTGAGGCCAGGAGTTTGAGACCATCCTGTCCAACATGGTGAAACCCCAACTCTATTAAAAATACAAAAAATTAGCTGGGCGTGGTGGTGGGCGCCTGTAGTCCCAGCTGCTTTGGACACTGAGGCGGAAGAATCGCTTGAACCCGGAAGGTGGAGGTTGCAGTGAGCTGAGATCACGCCATTCCACTCCAGCCTGGGTGACAGAGCACAACTTCTGTCTCAAAAATAAAATAAAATAGAGTTGTAAAAATCAAAACCTACTCTGGTCATCTCAGGTGGGGAGTGCTTATTATAAGGCTGCATGGGGAAATATGGAAGCACGAGAACCAATCTTAGCAGTAACGCAGTGGTGTCTCATGAAGAAATGGAACGCACTTTACTATTGTTCAAATGTTCAGCAGTCATTTGAGGGCCCCTGTGCAGGGTTATGGTAGGCACTGGAGCCGTGGAGAAGTGTGGCGGCCTGGTCCCCAGAAATTGGTGTCCCTTACTCCCTCTTCTCCTGACTCCATCCTATTGGCCCCTTAGCTTTTTTCTCCATTTTCCCTTTCTGTCTTTTTTGTACTTCCTGTTCTTTTCCTTATAGTTTTATTGCCTTGTCAATGTCTTGCACTGAAAAGTCTCTGGGAGAGAACCTGATTCCTTTGGTTGGTCACTGTCCTTCTTGAAGTGTCTTCCAAGGCGGACTTTTTGCACCAGGCTTCCTCATAGCCATAGGCCTGTGTGTGTAGCTATAGGGGGTCCAATCAGATGTAGCCAGGCCGATGGACAGCTTATTCATGAGGAATGACTGATCACTGTGCTCAAACAGCAGTGGAAAGCAAGACAGATGTTGAGGGTGTTTCATGGGCTGTCTCCAGTGATATTTCAAACTTTCATACATTTGCAAGAAAGTTGCTACTGCAACAAGTGTTTGCCACATACTTAGTGGCTACAAACAATACAAATTTCTTGCCTCAAAGTTCTGGACGTAAGAAGCTTGAAATGAGTCTTACAGGGTTAAAATCAGGGTAGTAGGGCATCTGATTCCTTCTGGAGGCTCCAGGGCAGCATCTGTTTCTGGCTCTTCCAGCTTCTAGAGGCTGCTGTGTTCCCCGGATTGTGCTTTCATCACCCAAGTCTCTGCCTCCATCGTCACATTGCCTTCCCCTCTGCCTGACCTTCCTGTATTCCTTTTATAAACACCCCTGTGACTACAGGGCCCCACCTGGGTAATCCAGGACAATCTCCCTATCACCAGATCCTTAACTTACCCACATCAGCAGAGTCCCTATTGCCATGTAAGACCACATCCAGTTCTTGGGATTAGGATGTGGACATCTTCGGGGGAGTTATTATTTAGTCTACCATAGGGCATACTAAAAAGCAAACAAACAAGCAAACAAACAAAAAACCAAATAGCTTAGGCCAAGGGATTTTAGTCTTTAAAGCACTGAATGGAACAATTCAAAGAAGTGAATGTAATTGAAAGTTTCTGCTATTTCTTTTAGCATTTTATTTATCAGACTGTGGTTTGCAAACAGTGTTGTTGCCTTAATATTAGCATTTTGGAAATGAGCCATGAAAGGTCGAACACAGAATAAGTATTGCTTGGCAAAATTAATGAAGTGGATTACTCACAGGAATTAGCAGTTCTAAAAGCAATTAGGCCACTCCGGGGGTTCTTTCCAGCTTGTGGGTTCATTAATATTTAACAAATCATGCTGCAGGAGGCACAGTGGATTCCTCCAGAGCAGCATACATTAGAAGGCCCTCTCTTTCTGAAAGAGTATGCGGTATTTAGTCTTAGAAATTACCTTCCATAGAGAGTTCATTTCTTAAGCCATTTATTTCCCACATGATTTTCTGTTTTCACCAGATAGGCCCAGTCCCCAGGCCGTGAAGAGATGGGGTCAAATTGTACAGTTGCCCAAGGTGTTAGACTGGTTAGACCTTTTCTAGAGCCAAGCTGTCTTAGAGAAATGGGGTGGGGTGCCTCTACAAGAGAGATTAAAACACATCTTTTTTTTTTTTCTGTTTGTTTGAAATATTTGCCTAGGGAGTAGGCAGGAAATGTCTTTTACATGAAACACTAGTATTTCTCTAGTGAAGCATTAATTTTTATTTCTGCTTATACATCACCCCATCCCCATTCCCAGGAAGTACAGGACTTCTAACCCAATGTAAATGTTTTTTTTAAAATTATTATTATTATTATTATTTTTTAAACACACACACACACACACACACACACACACACTTTCTTTTGTGATCGGTCACATTTCTTCTCATCACACCTTCACCTACTTGGCCCCAAACCTGTTCATATGGAACTTTCCTTTCCTTTGGGAGGTCGAGGTGGGCAGATCACCTGAGGTCAGGAGTTTGAAATCAGCCTGGCTAACATGATGAAACCCCGTCTCTACTAAAAATATAAAAATTAGCTGGGCATGGTGGTTCGTGCCTATAGTCCCAGCTACTCGGGAGGCTGAGGCAGGGAATTGCTTGAACCAGGGAAGTGGAGGTGGCAGTGAGCCGAGATCACACCACTGTACTCCAGCCTGAGCGACAGAGCGAGACTTGGTCTCAAAAAAAAAACCAAAAAAAAAAAAAAAACCCCCCCCAAAAAAAAGAACTTTCCTTTCTACATGCTCTAATAGGAGAAGTGGTTGGGTACTTGGTCGGGTTCCTAATCCCCATCATGAAAGCAAATGAGGCCTGGTGGCCTCAGCCTGCTAACAATTTGAGCATGCCTCGTTGTAAAATCCGCATTTTAAAATCCTTGCTTTGGCTATAATCTATTTCTCCCTAATCAATACAAATCACCCTTTGAAAAACTCTCAGCCCATTCCTCACTTCAGCCCAAAGCTGTCCTAGCTATTTTTTCACTGTATACAGTTTGGTAATAGGGGTCTATCTCACATCTAAGTTCAAATTTCCATTTCTGGTGAAGAAGTCTTTCAGTTTCTATCTTTGCCACTATCTTTTTTGAGATCTCAAATATATTCAGTCAGAGTATAAGTTCAAGGCACTGACTTTCTTCACTCTTTCAGTCTCTGTTTGATAAACATGGTTTTTAACACCCAGCCTGAGAGTGAGCTTGAACCCCACCTCATCTTCCCACCCACTGTAGTTGATAAGCGGTCATGGCAGTGTCATGATAGTTGCCAACATTTGTACTGGAAATAGGCCTAGAGGAGTGTCTCCAGTGACTGGCTTCCTGGCCATTTAACGTAAGTTTCACTATTACTGTGCTTTGGGATCTAGTCTTCAGCTCTGAAATGTCAGAAATTTGGCATTATCCTTGAAGCTGAGTTTGAGGGGACTGATTTACAAACAGAACTCATGAAAGACAAATATGTAAAACCAGAATACTAGTTTATTACTTTACCAAGGAAAACAAATTACTTTCCAGTAAGGCAGGTTAAAGGAATTACCTTTAGAATCAGACCACAATGCCTCTGAGTATAACAACTTCTCTAGGTATTGGTTTAGTCAAATGGGAATGAGTATAATACTTACATTATGGGGTTGTGTGAAGAATGATGGACAGAATGTAAGCAAGTGGTTTGTTTGGCGTAAAGGAAGTAACTGTTATGATCATTTATATAATTTTACAATATGATGTAGAGAGTAATTGATTAACTCCCAGGTAGCAGAATCGAGCTGGAACCAGGTTTTCTGACGTGTGTTTCTACAAGAGCTTTGTGATCATGGATCTCAGCAGTTTGCTTCACACTGAAGGTTCTTTCCACGTCCAGGGCTGCCCGAGATTACCCATCACACTTTGCCTTATATGAAAGTGCAAATCTCACCTTCAGAACTGACCATTCAGCAGTTGTGAAGAAGTAGTTCTGGAATTTTCCTCTCTCTTAAGTCATTTTGCTACTAGATATAAAATCTTCTGATAAATTGCCATTTTATAGGCCAACATATTTTTTCTTAGTTCAATATTTGTGACTAACACGATGTGTGGCAGTTGTCTAAGTTCATGGATACAGTTTTAGAAATCCCCACCTCTCCCTTCTTTATTGCTTTCCAACTAATCTTATAGACATTTTTTCTTTAAAGTCTGCCTTTTTTTTTTTTTTTTGACAAAGTCTCACTCTGTCACCCAGGCTGGAGTGCAGTGGTGTGATCTTGGCTCACTGCAACCTCTGCCTCCTGGGTTCAAGTGATTCTCCTGCCTCAGCTTCCCGAGTAGCTGGAACTACAGTCACACGCCACCATGCCTGGCTGATTTTTTGTATTTATTTATTTATTTATTTTTTGAGAAGGAATTTTGCTCTTGTTGCCCAGGCTGGAGTGTAATGGCGTGATCTCGGCTCACTGCAACCTCCGCCTCCCAGATTCAGGTGACTATTCTGCCTCAGCCTCCTGAGTAGCTGGGATTACAGGTCCCTGCCACCACACTTGGTTAATTTTTTGTATTTTTAGTAGAGACGGGGTTTCACCCTGTTGGCCAAGCTGGCCTTGAACTCCTGGCCTCAGGTGATCTGCCTGCTTTGGCCTCCCAAAGTGCTGGCATTACAGGCATGAGCCACCGTGCCTGGCCTAAAGTCTAACTTTAAAGTCTGACTTCAGCTTTGAGTCTTGCAATAGATGACTTAGGATCTCGAAGGTGGCAGTAGAGAATAGTAGGAAGAAAGCAAGTGAGGATTCAGGAGATATGGTTCTACTCCTAGCTCCAACTATTCTGCACCTTGGGCCAATTGCTTTCTCTCTGTATGGCCAATTTCTTTACTTGTTAATTAGGAAAGATGTTTGCTTTACCCGTATGGGAGAAATAAATGAAACACTATAGTGTGTTGAAAACTATAAAGTCAATGCAAATTATTGCAGAATGAGGTAACCCTGGCCTGCTTCTAGCCCTCAGCCACTCAGCCACTACCAAATCTTTACTCTTTCTGAGAGCATAATCACAGTCTCTAACTTTAAAGGGATGATGTGCACTCTACATTACAGCATTTTTGTAAGGTTCAAATGAAGGGGACAAAAGGACCTGAAAGCATTTTGTAAACTGCAGAATACCACATGAATGCAAAGGTGGCATCACAGGACTTTACTGCTTCCTTGCTCTGTGTCCTCAGGCAAATTGGGCACCTGTCGGGTCTCCAGTTCTTTACCTGAGGGCTTATGCAACTTTTAATCACCGCCTATTTAGAAATCTGTTTAAACTGACTATGTATATATATTTTTATGCAACTTTTAATCACTGTCTATTTGGAAATCTGTTTAAACTGACTACGTATATATATTTTTCTTTTGTAAAAAATTTTAAGGCTTGTCAAGTGTATTTTTAAAAACAATAGTAATACTTCTGACTCTTAAATACCTTTCAAGTGCATTATGACAGGCTTCTTCTACTCTAATGGCATTTGTTACTAATTGCTTCATGAAATCATAATCCTTTGTTTATTACTTACAGAAATGATTTCCAGTCAACATTCTTTGACCCTAAAGTAAGTTAAAATTCCTAAAATATTGAACAAATCTTGACCAATTATAATTTGCTTTTTGTTTGTCAGAATGGGAGTGAGCCATGACTTGGATGGACAGGGCTAGGGATGGAGGCTCTGGAAGACGTTCTTTGCAGTATCACTTTCAGCTTACTCTTCTCAACAAAGGCCATCCAGCAGCCCTCTCCTCTTCCCCACAGCACACATTTTGCATTTGTAACCAGAGAAGGGAATGATGACGTGGTAGCATTGTCCTTTGAGTCTCATCTTCTCAAAGGCAGAGGTCACATTTTCTAGGGTTGTACCTAACCTAGTTTTTGTATAGTTAAAAAAAAAACCAGGCAAGTTGTCAGTGTGAAAAATCTTTCAGCCTCGTGTTTGTACACATAGGAGATGAGAAATGTTTTAATGTGAAAGTAAGAATAGTGGCAATTCATCTCCTTCCTGTTCCTAGGTTACAGCTGCTCAGTAAAGTTGGGTTGCACCTCAGGAACAGAGGAGCAATTTATTTCTACAGCTGTGTGAAATGGGGCCAGCTTGCATCCATGGAGGCAGAGATGCCCTCAAGTTTTTGGCTTATTTTTAGTTCCCTTATATCAATGTATACACGTGTGATAATATAGTGTAGTGCATCCAACAGCATTTTTTAGGCCCCACATTTGGGATTTCAGATGGCAGCAGCAATTCTTATTTTTTGGTTAAATTTTGTGGAAGTCTAACAAATGGATTCTCTGAGTCATTGAAAGGTGTGCTTAAAAACGGGTACTCTGTATAAAACAGCTGGTCAAGTTTTTGGATTAGAACCTTTCAATCAAGTAACATCTTGGGAGACTGTAGGAGCTGTACAGGCCACTTGGTGGTGCTCATGACAGGGCAGCTGTCTTCCAAAGGATATGAATCTTCACCGTTGTAACATTTTAGTTCTGCTTTACTGAACAGAAAGCGGTTCCATTCCAAATTTGATCCTAAATGTGAAACCACAGTGTGCTATAAAACATTGAACATTCCTGCAAAAACAGACAGAGGTGAAGTTTGTTTGCACAGATCCAGAAAAGTCTTCTGTCAACAACCTCTTCTCACAGAGAATCGTACATCTAATGTGTGGCTAAAAGGCATTTGAATATGTCAAGTCCAAGCAAACCGTAACTAGCATTCTAATGACCTTCTATTGTTAGATAAATGATAACATTATAGAATGAAGGTCACAAGGGAAAAGGAACATATTCTCTTCCTCACTCAGTAAATTTATGACAGCAAGGATCCAGAAATCCTAGGGAACACAGGCCGAATACACCTTTTGCATGAGGGGTCTATTTAACAAAATGAAATGAGCACAGCAGGGAAGTTTTTAAAAAAACTTTGCTTTATTTATAAGTAAACATTGGACACCAAGATTTATATATCATGTATGACCTGTACATACCTTGAGGGCTGTTTACTGTACCTTGTCTGTCTTTATGTTGTTAGTTAAATAAAACAGTGAGTCATAAAAATGCCCCAATAACACATTTTCTATCAACTGTCCAGGAAAATCTAATTCCTTTACCACATAGAAGCAAAAGTGATATTCTTTAGAAGGAAAACCAGATAATGTCCTTAAAAAATGGCTTCCCAATGGTTTATGATGAAATCCAGACTCGATTAGGCTGACATAACATGCCTCTTGCTCATTTCTCTGCCTTCATCTCTCAGGATGCTTCTCTCCATTCTCTGGGCTCCAGGGTCCTGATTTCTTGAAGCTCCTGCAACCTGCCTGGCTTCTTCTGGCTGCAGGATGTAGACACACACTCCTCACTCTTCCCTGGTTTGCCTTGCCCAGGTCTGTCTCTGAACCATCCTCTTTATCCTCCAGTTTTCAGGTGAAATGTGTTCTTCTCATAGAAGTCTTTCCCGTTGACCTTATCTTAAGGGGTTCCCTCGTTATTTCTGGACTTTTATTTGTTTTATTCATAGTATTTATCCAGTCATTAAAGTTCGTCCCTTGTTGTTGTTTACTTATTTTTAAAAGGAGTTTTATCTGCTTGCATTCAAATTGTGACTCTAAATATTATGAATTAGGGACCCTGAACAATAATGTGACTTCTCTAAAACTCAGTTTTCTCATCTAGAAAGTGAGCTTACTATTTACCTGATAGGGTTGTCATAAAGAATTAACACACGAAAACAAGCAAAGTGTGTAGAACCTGCCCTGGTACATAACAAAATATCAATACATATTAACTATTATTAGTGCTATTTTAATCAGCACTGCATCTGGGTGGTAGAACATTCCACCCTTGCTAATTGCACCTTCTTCTCTTTTCCTTCCTTTAGGGAGGGCTTCCCTGACCATGCTTCATAAACTCAGGCCAGCCCCCCTAGTATTCCATTCCCTGTCCCATTGCCCTGCTTAATCTATCTCCACAGTATTTAAAAATTTTTGTACATATTTATCTGTTTTTATTGATGATGTCTCTTTCCCACTATAATTTAAGCTCCATGAAAGACCCTATATTTCAAGGGTCCAGTAGAGGCAGATATTATGCACTCAATGAATATCTGTTGCATTAGTAAATAATTGAGAAATCGTTGTCATTATCACCATCATCATTTTCCCTCTCTAAAAAGTAAGCAGGGATTGTACCTGCCTACCTTATGTGTACATTCCTGACATGAATCATAGTTCTTGGCAAAAAGTCCTCTGTCAATATTTGTCAAAGGAATGAATTTTTTCTTTTTTCTTTTTTTTTTTTGAGACAGGACTCTTGCCCTGTTGCCCAGGCTGGAGTGTAGTGGCGTGATCTCAGCTCACTGCAACCTCCGCCTCCTGGGTTCAAGTGATTCTCCTGCCTCAGCCTCCCAAGTACCTGGGAGTACAGGTGCCTCCCACCATGCCCAGCTGATTTTTGTATTTTTAGTAGAGGTGGGGTTTCACCATATTGGCCAGGCTAGTCTCAAACCCCTGACCTCAAATGATCCACCCACCTCAGCCTCCCAAAGTGCTGGGATTACAGGTGTGAGCCACTGCACCCAGCCTAGGAATGAATTTTTAAAATGTGAAAAAATTGTGTTTTGAGACTTTGCCAAAATCATACACACAGGAATCTTAGCAATCAACACATTAGTGATTATCACTCTGTATTGATGGTAATTATGGTATTTTGTGGTTAAATCAATTTTATAAAGGACTACATCGATTTTTGAAATCCTGTTACTTAAATTTTATTTTGTTGCTTATCCTTGCAGTCCAATTCGTATACATATAAAGTCATTCCCTTTCTTTCTTACGTACTTCGAATGAGAGATGACACCATGCATATGGTACTTCTATCATGATCCAATCAGATTATGTTTACCAAGGACTTGGTACAATGTCCATACCTCCATCTTTATTTTTTTTCCCCTTAGTTTTTCAAATCTCTCAAATTGATTTGATATAAGTAATAAGTTCCGTCACTAGACATCTGTTGAACATCAAACATTTTCCTTTTCATCTTAAAGATATCTTGGCAAGTAAAATATACTTTTCTCTATCAACATTTTAAGGGATACCACTAGCACCAAACAGATACCATTTCCTTTTACTCTGCAAAGACTGATGGAAGAATAAGAAGACACTTTCTTTGCCCCCTAGAACCTTCAGATCTATTGGTGGGCATTCAGATACCCACAAAAAGAGAGTTAAACATGTTAAGTGGAACACTGAAGGAGCTGAAGAGTCGAAAGAGGAAGTAGGTGCTGAATAGTTCAGAAAAGGAAGCAGTTCACTGGTTCTATTGACCACAGTTTGCCATTCTTGAACAGGGTTGCCAACGTCTAGTGTTTGTATTTTGTTGTCTGACTCTACAAGTTCCAGAACTTCTTTTATAAATGATGTATGGGCATACCTTGGAGATACTGAAGCTTCAGGTCCAGACCAGTGCAATAAGGAAATATAAAAAGTCAGTCACATGAATGTTTTGGCTTCCCAGTGCATATTGTATACACTATGTTGTAGTATACTATGACTTCCTCCACTGAAGTCTTGAACCCCTCAAAGGTCATCCATCAAAGTTAGAATCAACTTCTTTCAAACTCTTGTTAATGCTGATATTTTGACCTTCTCCCATGAATCATGAATATTCTTAAAGGTGTGAAAATAAAATAAAATATTGGGATGCCATACTCACTATGCCAAAAGGAAAAGTTAAGCTTAGAAACTGAGTCTCCAAAAAAACTGCCTTTCCTTTTGTTCCTGAACCTGCAAGATAGAAGATCACGTATCTTCCCAGGTGGCCTTCCTCACCCTGACAAGGTAAATTAACAGCTTATCTTCACAGGTATGGAACAAAGACAGGTATAGGACAAAGACATATTTGACAGCTTGGCTTCCTTTACTGTTTATTTTTATGTTGTGTAAAATGCCAACTTACTGATGCATAAGACAAATGTTTAATTGACTGCTCCTCTCCCTCCTCCTTTCACATGTAACATGTGGATTTGGTAAACACTTATCAAAGCCTCACAAGAATGTGACCGCTTACCCCACTTTATACCCTCCCTTTTTTTTTCTTTCCTCCTTCCCCTTCTGCCTGCTCTTTCCCCTTTAAATATTGAAACCCTCAAAATCCTCTTTATAAAAAGTGTGAACCACAGATCCTATTGTGATTTTGTGTCTTCTCCCAGGTATGTCCTCAACCTTAGCAAAATAAACTTCTAAATTAATTGAGACCTATCTCAGACACTTTGTTTTACAAAGCCATCTAGCATGCTGAATCCTTTCCAGAAGGTGTTCAATTTACTTTGCCCAGATCCTCAGAGAACTCACTATCTATCGAGCTACAGGCTTACAAAATGTATTTCTTAAATAAAACTTGAAAATCAAAATGATTCTCTGACGTATGGGCTACAGATAGGATGTTGTGTTTGCAGGCATGAAAACATTAACCTCCTCGTGTATCTCCATTAGAGCTCCTGGATAATCAGATGCATTGTCAACAAGCAGTAATATTTTGAAAAGAATCATCTTTTTCTGAGTGGTAGCTCTCAACAGTGGATTTGAAATATTCAGTAAATCATGTTGTAAACAGATGTGTTGTCATCCAGGCTTTATTTTTCCATTTGTAGGGCACAGGCCGAGTAGATTCGGTATAATTCCCAAGGACTCCAGGATTTTCAGCAGCACAGATGAGCATTGACTTCAAGTCATCAGCTGCTTTCCCTCCTAATAAGAGAGTTGGCCCGTCCTTTGAGGGTTTGAAGCCAGGCATTGACTTCTCTCTAGCTATGAAAGTCCTAGATGACATCTTTTTCCAATATATGGCTGTTTTGTCTGCACTGAAAAACTGTTGTTTAGTGTAGCCACCTTCATCAATTAACCTATCTAGATATACATAACTCGCTGCAGCTTCTCCATCAGCACTTGCTGTTTCACCTTGCCTTTTTATGTTGTGGAAATGGCTTCCTCTCCTTAAAATCTCATGAACCAACATCTGCTAGCTTCAAACTTTTCTTCTGCAGCTGCCTCATCTCTTCGCCTTCACGGAATTGAAGAGTGTTAGGGCCTTGCTCTAGATTAGGCTTTGGCTTAAGAGAATATTGTGGCTGGTTTGATCTTCTATCCACACCACTCAAAGTTTCTGCATATCAGCAATAAGGCTGTTTCACTTTCTTATCATTTGTAGATTCACTGAAGTAGCACTTTTAATCTCTTTGAAGAACTTTTCCTTTGCATTCACAACCTGGCTAATGATGCAAAAGGCCTACCTTTCGGCCTATCTTGGTTTTTGATATGCCTTCCTCACTAAGCTTAATCATTTGTAACTTTTGGTTTAAAGTGAGAGATGTGGGACTCTTCCTTCATTTGAATACTCAGAGGTCATTGTAGGGTTATTAATTGGCCCAATTTCAATATTGTGGTGGCTTGGGGAATAGGGAGGCCCAAAGAGGGCAGAAAGACAGGGAAATGGTGGTTCAGTAGAACAGTCAGAGCACAAGCAATATTTGTTAAGTTTGCTGTCTTATATGGGTGTAGTTTGTGGTGCCCTAAAACAATTACAATAGTAATATGAAGTATTGATCACAGGTCACCATCACAGTTAATAATAACAATAATAAAAGTTTGAAATATTTTGAGAGTTACCAAAATGTAACACAGGGACACAAAATGAACACATTCTGTTGGAAAAATGGCATTGATATCCTTGCTTATGTAGAGTTTCCACGTATCTTCAGTTTGTAAGAAAACACAGTAGCTTCAGAGCACAATAAAGCAAAGTGCAATAAAACGAGTTATGCCTGTAGTATTACTTTCTTAACTTGCTCTTTAAATACTTTGAAGAATTAATGCCTTTACTATATTTGTTGCTTATGGCATTTTGATTCTTCAGGCTAGTCGAGATCTTTCACCTGAACTATATCCTCTCTTCCGAATATTCTTCCCCAGCATGATGTTCCTATTTGATTCTCACTGTCAGACATAGCTGATATGGCATAGAAACCTCTTTCCGGTTTTTTTCTACCTTTTACCTTCTCTTTTACCTTCATTCCAAGCCCACTGTTGTAGTCCTAAAGGTGCCTTTACATCTCCTTTCCTCATTTGAGTATTTTATTTCTGAATCCCATCCTTTATTTTTTCCTAAAAATCTTGATCTAACTGACGTAACTTATTTTACTCTTACTAGAAAGAAACATCATTAAACCCTGTAACTACTAAGAAAGACAAAATCGATTCCTCATGGAAGGCAATGCATGAAGAAGGAGAAGAAAAGTTTTTGGTGTTTATTTTTATTCTTCAAAAAAACCCCTTGGATTCTTATAGGAATCTCAGTTTTCTGATTGTGACAACATTTTCCAGATCCTTGATATGTATCTTGCACAAGATTTAGAATTTTTTTTTAAAGAACTAGTCAGTAATATGAAAGAAGCAAACATTTTTTACATAAAATTAAAATATTTTCAAAATTTAACTGTATTATGTATACTTAAGATTTAAATAGTAGTATTAACATTTTTAGGCATAGGTTGAGATAGCAAATGAATTAGTTTACTTCTTTAGTTGAGTTTACTTTTCAACATTAGAAATGATCAACATTTCTGGGTTTATAAGTTGGTTATGATTATAAATGCTTGAAACAATATGAAGAATATAATTTATTTTTTATTTAAATAGTACCATTCAGTGCAGAGTGCTTTGAGTGGTTTAGGCCTGTTTGCTTTTAGAGAGAACTTTGCATTTCTCCTGGTATTCTTTGCAGCTGCTTCGCTCTTACTAGTGAGAGGGTATTTTCAGGCTGAGCTAAATGAACATCTTTTCTTTTTTTTTTTTTTCCCCTGTGTCTTCCAGGCTGGAATGTAGTAGTGCAATCATGGCTCATTGCAGCCTTAATCTCCTGGGCTCAAGTGATCTTCCCACCTCAGCCTCCCAAGTGGCTGGGTCCACAAGTGCATGCCACCACACCCAGCTAATTAATTATTTTATTTTATTTTATTTTTTGGTAGAGACTGGGCTTCTCTATATTGCCCAGGCTGGTTTCGAACTCCTAGGCTCAAGCAATCCTCCTGCCTCACCCTCCCAAAGTGCTGGGATTACAAGTGTGAGCCACTGCACCCAGCCTGAGTGAACACCTTGAAGACAAGTGTGCTACCATTGCTCCTAGTTTGTGCAGGCTGTCCAGTGGGGACAGTGATCTAGATTGATGGCAGGCATCAGCAAAGGCTCTGCTGCGGGTTAATTTTTGCCCTATACCTTTTTGTTTGTTTCTGCCAAATTATATTACCTTGGAAATAGGAACTAAAAATAAAGAATTCATTTCTTCTTGTCCTGTCTCAGAAGGAATTTGGCTTGTATTTCTCAAGGAGCACAGGGTGGGTTGGTTTCTCTTTAAGCCAAAATATAAAAAAGAACAAAGGGACATGGCTCATACCTTGGAAGGCCAACAAAAATAACTAAAATGCTCACTGGATTAGAGCTTTGTAAAGTCATACTAATTGATTTCTTAAAATTAACTACAACTGAAGATGGTGAGACCAAATGAGAAATGCCTCCTCTGTACTAAGAGCCACAGGGCTTTTTATATCCTTCTTTCCTTCTTGCTGTTCTCATGTTGGTTTCTGTTGTGTCTCGACTTCGAGTACCACTGTGATGAGACTGAACTAAATGTGCCAGTTGTGCACTCAAAGCCTCAAGTGGTTTTGCTTCACTGCTGACAATAAAATGAAACAACAACAAAAAATGCCTAAAATACTTTACATTAGGCCTCTTCTAGGTTGTCATCTGAGCCAGAAAACATTGTCAAAACAGTGGACATTTTCATGGTGCCATTTTCCCAAGTGGAAAACCAAAGGGGCACACAGCAGCCATTTGAGATGTTGTGAGATGGGGCATGAAGATGACTGCACTTTTCAGCATCTGTGCTGTGAAACATCTCCTCCGAGGCTGGCGGCTTATTTCCTCTGTCTCTCTGTTGTGGGTTTGGGGGCAGGCACAGCCACTTCCTCTGCTCCACTACCTCTTCCCACACCCTTTTTATTCCTTCTGAGCTGCTTCCCTTTTTGATATCCAGCTTCCTCTTTCTCCTGGTGCGCCTACCTAAGGGTAATTCCTCCCTTCCCCCATCCATAATGTGTGTAGCTAAGTACCGACAGCATACTCACACTTTGTTAAAATTTGAAAATATTATTTTTGTTTTATCAGAATCCATCCCCATTATGGAGTCCGCTGCTTTTAAGTTATTTATAAAGCTGTGGTTGAAATACTAAAATGTCCGGTCACATTTGATTCTACCTTAAAATAACCTATCACTTTTGTTGATCCCTTTTTCGAGTGTGAAGGTAAGAGGATGTGCTGCACTCTTGGCTGGGAAGGTGCAGCTAGCTGCATGTTGTTTATGCATGTTTACACTTCAGTAGTCATAAAGATCTTCATCAAAACAAACTTCTTTTCTGCTTTTTAAGGAAGAAAATCAACATTTTCTGATAAACAAAAATGCGAATATACACTATCCTGTGGAGGATTTTCTCACCTTTATGTGTGGTGAATTAATTCTCCCTATGGATGTACACTTGCAGTCCTGAACCACCCATGCCCCTTCTAGAAAACATTGGATGCTAACCCATCTGGCAGGGAGGAATGGATTTTGCCCTTTGTGTGTGTGTGTGTGTGTGTGTGTGTGTGTGTGTGTGTGTGTTCATCCTACAGTAAGGTTATAAAGGAAAACAATGGCTCCCTGATTAAGGCATATTCTTGAGAAAACTTGGACCCAACCCTTAAACCCATGGGCTACTTCAAGATTACACTCCCATAGTGGTAACTCCACTCAAGGGGCCTAAGGCACTCCATCCGCCAAGGTGTGCACCTGCCACACCACTCCCTCTGCATTTGACAAGGAAATGGAGTGGGGTCTTCCTCCCAGTGTCCTCTCCCCCAGCACATGGGTGGCTCAAGGCATTTATTTTGCATCTCTGACAGTGCTTACTTATGTACAAATATTCAAGATCCAATTGTCACCAAGGGGGAACACGTTAAAATGCAGATGCCTGGGAGGCCTATTTTTAATTGCTTGGGTTTGGAGTAACACCCAGATGACTCGCTGTTACCAAGCACCGCTGAGTGTTTGACTCACAGACCACACTTTGTGAAAACTTGACTTTGTAAAAAAAAAAAAAAATTAAAAATAAAAAATCCATCAGATTTCCCAGGGACTAAAGAGTAAGCAAAGCAATAAGGACATATATTTAAAATGGAAATATAATACAGAGACCTCCTGTGTATATAAAAGAGTATAAAAATCAAGTAATGAATTTATATGCTAAGTTACAACAATTCCAAACAACACCATGTAAATAATGCACATACTCACAACATGATCAAAATTAGGAGCAGTCTCAGGCTAGCTCTGATTTTTCTAACTTCCTTATAGAGTTCAGCCTTATAAGGGCTGTGATGATGTAAATGTTAACTGTGCCAAGATTCTGCCTCTCCCAGGTGCCAAGGTCATGCCAGCAGGTAAGGACATATTTAGGCTACACTTTACCTATGCTTAGTCTCTTGAGAGGCAGGGAGCAGGAAGAAAGTGCTCTATTTAGAGAGATGTAGACAAGATATGAAGAATTACTCATCTGTAGACAATGAAATAATCAAGTTAAAGAATACACAGCAGTTGAATAACTCTAAATGTACAGAGTGTGTTCAACAAGCATTTACTGAGTATTTAAAATGGCTGAGCATTTCAGTGTATTTTATTCCTTTGGGGTGCTACTTTCCCTTTTCCTGTGTTTTATTTTTTATTTTATGTAAAGCAAGGGTCTCACTCTGTTGCCCAGGCTGCAGTGCAGTGGCACAATCATAGCTCACTGCAGCCTCAAACTCCTGAGCTCAAGGAATCCTCCTGCCTCGGCCTCCCAAGTAGCTAAGACCATTGGTGTTTTCCACCACTCCTGGCAATTTTTTTTCTTTTTAATGTAGAGATGGGATCTCACTATGTTGCCTAGGCTGGTTCTTTTTCCTGTTTTTCTTTCCTTATTATTATTATTTTTTCAAACTGAGGATGTCTGATATTGCCTCCAGTTCTCTTGGTGTGGTTTTATCTCTAAGCCAAGCCCCCTCTAGGAGCCCTCACTGGGTAGATCTCCATTTTGTCTACAAACATCAGCTTCCTGTATTCCCTGACCCTCTCCCTCTCCTGTCACTGTGTTCAGAGCATAGAGAAAAACTATGAGGTTCCTCTTCTAAAATGTAAGACTCCCAGTGTGGGTCCTCTGGCCCTAAATTAAACCCCTCTCCATTCTGGCATTGGGAGGCCTTTCTCACCCAAAGATTTCCTACCTGAAGACCCAACCAAAGCCAGCCAGTTCCAAGTCGTGCTCAGGTACATAGATTTATACAGAGAGAAAAGTAGTAGAGGTAAAATCTAAATGCTAATATTTGTATACCCAAGAAAAGGAATTCAACACCTACTGAGTAGAGAAAACCTACCAGCTACTTGGCAACATAATATGAGATGTCATTCTAAATTTAGAAAACATCCAAAATATATGAAGAACACCAATACCATAAAAGATAAAAAGAACACATTCCAATAGAAATAGAGATAATCCAGTAAACAGAGGATAATGTCATACAAAAAAATTAGGAAACTATAAAATGTTAGAGGACAAGAACAAACTTGTAGACATTAAATATGCCTTTACTGAAGTAAAATATTCTGTAGAAGAGTTTGTAGATAACGCTGATGAAATTTCTTAGAAAATAAAGCAATGAGGGAAGTAAAGGTAACTAGAAAGAAAAAACAGAGACAAGTCAATGTTAAGAGTTACAACATGGAGGGTCCAGAAATGGAAAACAAAGAAAAACGGGGGGTGAAAATCAAAAGAAAAGAAAGGCAAATTTCCCACAGCTAAAGAGAGAACTGAGCCTTCAGAGTAAAAAAGCTGCTGACGACCAGAGCAAAGGAAGAGGAGAAACACTTGGATTCACATTTGTAAAATTTCCTGCACTAAGGATAAAGAGGTCTTATACACTTGTAGAGAGTTAGGGAAAATGCTTTCTACATATTAGGAAGAATCGCAACAGCATAGGAATCCTGAACACCAGAAAACAACAGATTAATGTGTAAAAGCTCTGAGGAAAAATGGATTGAACCTAGAATTGTATACTCAGCAAAACTATTAATCAAGTGGGAAGGCAAACTAAAATGTGTCAGAAACACAGGGACTTAGAAAGTGTAATTTTCATGTACCTATGTTTGGAAGAATTTACTTGAAAATATGTGCTAAGGAAAGAAAGAGAGGAAAGAAAGAAAGCAAGATGAATCCAAGGAGTATAATAAACAGTGGCACTAATCCAGGAGTTTGGTTTGTGTTAATTTTAGGATAGCAGTTGTATTAGCAGATCTGAAAAACAATAGTTCCAAAGAGTAAGTCATAGCATTTTAAAGGGGAAATTTTAAATGGATATAGTTAAGATGCTGGATGGTTAAAGATACAGTGACAAAAGCATATGTTAGTTTCCATCAACAAGAAAATAAAAAGTTCAGCTCCATGAAAAGCAAAGCTGTGGGTCAAGTGTGAGGGAATCGTAAATGGGGCATGATGCTGAGCAAGGGATGTGGGGTAAGTGAATGTTTTCTTTTGCATGGCATAGAGGTAATGCCATTGGACCTACAAAGAAGGAATGTACTCCTAACACGTTACTTGGCTCTTCTGTGAAGGAAATATTTATAAACAAGTACCAGTCAGGTTTCAGTGTGGAAAAAACACTGAATAGTCTTTTAAGGATAATGAATTTTATGGCAGGGGATGAGGTACTTACATAATCATCGAAGGGGCTGAAGGGTGAAGATTACGGCACCGCCAGTAGGATCTTTGGTCCCACTTTTACAATTTGGACTTAGAGGTTTGGCAGCTTCAACTGTCTCCTAGGGAAGAAAGCTGCAGGAAATCCTCACAGAAGTCACAAGGCACTCTGCTGGCCCTGGGGCAGGGACTGGCAGGGGACATAGAATCTAGCTAGCTGGCTGCCGCAAACACTCATGTTTCTGCACTCCAGGTGTGCCTGCTGCTATCTCTGCCTGGAAAGAATAACTTCTCTCCCGCTCTGGCTTCTAACATTTATCGAAGTGCATGTCATTGGATGACTCTTAAATTGATTCTAGAACCCTCTAGCTACAATATTATAATCTATACTTAAGGGACTGGAATACCTTTATTTTATGAGAAAAATACACTGAGCTATCAAGGTAGAAAATAAATTTACTAAATACAGAGGGATTTGCAAAACTGCAGATCTTAAGGTAGGATGTGAACTTACACATAATATGGCCAAGCAAAATGTAGTAATAGGAGCACCATTTTGGATGGCTCCAAGAAGTGATTCCAGAAGTGGAATCACAATCCAGAAGTGAATTAGGGAATTGGGTACAACTGATTGGTGAACATCTGGTTGCTGGTAAAAACAGCCTTAGTAAATGGCTGAAGGAAAAGGCCCTTATGCTTTGATGAGGAAATGTGGTTTGAGGCGTCCCGCTCCTACAAGAGCGGGCAGAGTTTAGAACAGATTAAGGATATACGTGGAGTACCTATAAGCAAAATCCCCTATTAAAGATAATGGTAAATTTGTTTTCAATTTTTAGAATGGACCTATAGGCAAAATATGGAAGACATAAAAAGTAGCCTTAGTACAAAGCATAAATATTAACATCGTTTAAAGTAAATGCAGTAACAAAATATTTAAATATACTATTAACATATAGGAGTGTAATTAACTAAAACACAACCAAAAATGATAATTCTATTTCTTAGAGCAGAGTGAATAGATAACACCTTGAATACTTAAGAAATTATGCTGTAGGTATATTCTTTTAAGTAGAAGAGGTAACCAGTATGAGAAATAAAAACAGAAACAGAAGTAGGAAGTGGTGGGAGTGGGTGGGTAGAGGTTGGGCTCAATATTTTTGCTTTTCATTTTAAGATCCTTTTATAGTGCTTGATTTTTTTAACCATACACATATATTGTTTTAATAAAAAAATTAAAAAGGCTGTTCTTTTTTTTAATCACAATCTTCAAGTAAGGATATTGCTCATAGCAAAAAAAAAAAAGTCAAGGAAATTTACCTCTTTAATGATATTCATACTCTGAAGGATTATCAAAACTACTTCATTCTATTTGAATCAAAGTTACTAAGATTTTGTTTTTCATTAGTGTTGGAAATGATTCTCACTAGTTGCTGTATCTACCTTTTGCATCATGCTATGGGGCCCCTCACCTGTGGCAGGTGAGTCACTGTCAGTGATGTGCTGTTGCTGAGCTCTGCCTCTCCTGCTGTTTGTTTTCAGGAAGACATGCATGAATAGGACTTGTAACTCTATTTCAAGCAAAGGGGATAGGACCAAGATCCCAATGTGCCCAATCATAGCAGATATCATCTGAAGGCATCTGGGGAAGGAAGTTTAATGAGGAATCACTAGTTGAAATATGTGTGCCTGAATTGTCTTAATAGCAAGCGTGTATTAATTCATAAAAAGAGTTAAATAATAATGCAGAGAAAAGTAGCAAAAGGATGTATATGCCCAAATCTATGCTAATATGATGTACTTAATTTTGTTTTCCGTTTAAGTAAGACAGCTTTGGTTGATTTTTGCCTTCTCTATTCCAAGCAAGTAAAGCTACTGGGATCCATGAAACTAAGCTAAACAGAAAAGACTCTCTTTCTCAAAGCACACAACAAAGAAAAGTTCCAAGTCCGAATAAGTTTAGGAAATGCTGGTTAAACATATCTAAATAAGCTTCTTTACTGCAGGTTTTCTCAGGAGGGGCACTGTGAATATCTAAGACTGATAACATTTAGGTAGAGTAGTTGGTATTTCAGAAAATAATTGAAAAAGGAAAATTATGTTTTAGTAAAAATGGGTTTAGTCATATTGTGCAGGAAGGATTCAAGATGCAAGGAAAAGTAAATGTAATAAACGCAGTGATAAGACCATTGTACCGATCCCTGGTGATATAGTTTGGATATGCATCCCAGTCCAAGTCTCATGTTGAATTGTAATCCCCAGTATTGGAGGTGGGACCTGGTGGGAGGAGGTTGGATTATGGGAGTGAATTTCTCATGAATGGTTTAGCACCATCCCCTTGGTGCTGTCCTCATGACAGTTTGTGACTTCTCATGAGATCTGGCTGTTTAAAAGTGTGTGGCACCTCGCTTGCTCTCTCTCTTGCTCTTGCTTTTGCCATGTGATGTACCTGCTCACTCACCCACCACTCACCTCCTGCGGAGCAGCTGGTTTCTAACAGGCTATGGACCAGTACCAGTAACATGGGGTTAGGGATCCCAGCTTTTTGGCATACTTTGATCAACTTTGATGATTTTTTGTTTTTAATTGCTGTACAAAATCTTAATCTGTTGGTTATTACCTATATAAATGATTGCCAAACAACTACTTGATATGTAGAAAACAAAGCATGCTACTAGATAAAGACCTTATATATTTACTTCATTTATCTATAAGAATTAAATACTATATAATTAATATTCTAATATTGGGAAGTAGTCTAATCTCTTGATCTATCTATCTATTTATTTTATTTCTTTTTTAGTATACTGACAATTTAAGGCAGATTCTAGATTGACTCAATGCGTGTGATCCAGTTAACTGAATGCAATTTTGGTATCAATTCTCCAAGCAAAAATTTCTTGATTTGTAAAAATAAAAAGTAGCTATTTGTAGCAACACTAGTTATTCTAAAGCTGCTTTCCTTGATCACTGATTTCAGGAACAGAAATATAAGAACTGTAACAATCTAGCTAGAATTTAGGCAAATGCATCTGTAACACTAGTAAGAGATAAAAGTTGTTATCTTTTAGACAAGAAACAGCTGATGTTATCTAGTCTAGACAGGACTTCCTTTTAGTTAATTGGAAGCTTTGTGGCAGGAACTCAGGCAAGCCATAGGAAAGAAAGAATAGGAACACACAAAGGAAATATGAAGATAAGAAACTTTTTCATAATATAATAGCTTTGTTCTCTTCTCAGTTTTTTAATCTGACAAATTCCACATAGAGTGCAGAGCTTTCTTTACCATTTGAAGTACAACTTTAAAGAAAAGGCATAGCCTGATAGGCTAATATTTACTGGATTATTTCAGTAGATGAGGCTGCAGTGGTGGTTTGGTATTGTGTGGACATTAGATGATGGAAACTTGCTTGTAACAGATGCTCTCTTATCAGAGACATATACAGGTTATTAGTGGAGACTTTTAGTCCCAGAATGTCCTAGTGCATGTTTAAGTGTTTATCGAAATACACATGACTGTTCATTGACTTTCCCCTGAGATTATTATGGGGAAAAAAGGCTTGGTATGCCTGAATCTCATTTAAACTCATTGTTTCAAGTTTTACTTTAAAAAAGACATTTTCCAGGAGTGCTAAAATTATTGATATGAAGTATTTTCCACTTTGTTTCTTTAATGATTTAACTTTTTTAATTTTTTCATTTCACAAGAAATCCATGATATTTTGTTGGCTATTGTATAAAATACAGAACAATCAAAACAAGTAAAAAGAAAAGGTAAAATCTGAAATTTAACTATTATCGTTACTCTACTATCCAGGTGGAAAAAGAAACATTGTAATCTTTTGGCTTGTAATACCCACATTTTATTTCTAAGTAAACACACACAAACATAAATGGCAGGATACTTGGCCATTATTATCTTTTTTATTCTCTGCCATATGAATCAGGAAAAAAAAAGTAAAGGACTACCTCTTGTGCATCCCATGATGTAGCCACGTGTTGTACTCCAAGATTCTTATTTATGACTTTTGTGTTGACTGGCCAGAAGCAAGAGTTTCCAGGTACTCAGAAGATAATCTCCACCTATACTTTTCTTTTTGGAAAAACCTAGTGTGAGAAAGACACAAGCATACAGTCTTTTGGAAGAAAAATATTTCTTGTAGTTTTTTGTGATTCTTGGTATTTTCTTTTTTTCTTCTCCTTCTCCTTTTCCTTCTCCTTCTTCGTCTGTTGTTGTTGTTGATAAGTTATGGGTCATAGGGCAGGTCATGAAGAGCAATTGTCCCAGAGATTGCCAAGAGCTGTGGCCTTGGGAAATCAATGAAGAATCTCCAGGTGATATAGCAGTTAAGAAGAAATTATTTAGGCAGATAGTGAGGGTAAGGAAGTCCTTGGTAAGGTTTTCCTTTTAATGAAAAGCAACCCCCAAATCATTTTCTTTTCTAACAAAGAGCAGCCTGTAAAATCGAGCTGCAGATATAAACAAGCAAGCTGGAAGCTTGCACTGGTGAATGCAAGCAGCTGTGCCAATAGGAAATGGCGATGTGGGGGCTAGGCCTGTCCAACATGGTGGCTCCATCTTCTCTTTTCCTTGTCAGCCACGTGCACAGTAAGGAGTAGGCAACATGGCATGAGTCAGGTAGAGACCCATTTGCAGAAGAAGATTACGGTGGGGTGGGCAGCTTCTTTGCGCCCTATGTAAACATCACACCTGATCCAACCAATCTTTGAGCCCTATGCAAATCAGACACCACCTCCTCAAACCTGTCTATAAAACCCTGTGCACTCCACCGCAGGCTGGAAGTCCCACTCAGGTGCCCTTCACTGTCTCTTGCAGGAGAGAGAGCTGTTCTCCTTTCTCTTTCTTTTGCCTAATAAACCTCTGCTCTTAACCTCACTCTACCTATGTCTGTGTCCTTGATTTCCTTGGCTTGAGGCAATCAACTTTGGGGATTTAACCCAGACAACGACACTGAGAGGTGACAGCGTGCTGGCAGCCCTCGCTTGCTCTTGGCACCTCCTTGGCCTTGGTGCCCATTCTGGCCACGCTTGAGGAGCCTTTCAGCCTGCTGCTGCACCGAGGGAGCCCCTCTCTGGGCTGGCTATGGCTGGAGCCGGCTCCCTCTGCTTGTGGAGAGGTGTGGAGGGAGAGGAGCTGGCGGGAACCAGGGCAGCGCACAGTGCTCACAGGCCAGTGCAAGTTCCAGGTGGGTGTGGGCTCAGCGGGCCCTGCACTCAGAGCAGCTGGCCGGCGCCACCGGCCCCGGGCAGTGAGGGGCTTAGCACCCAGGCCAGCAGCTGTGGAGGGTGCGCTGGGTCCCCCAGCAGTGCTGGCCCACCTGCGCTGTGCTTGAATTCTCTCCAGGCCTCAGCTGCTTCCCTGCAGGGCAGGGCTCGGGACCTGCAGCCCACCATGCCCGAGCCTCCCCACCGCTGTGGGCCCGGGCCTCCCCGACAAGCACTGCCCCCTGCTCTGCAGTGCCCGGTCCCATCAACTGCCCAAGGGCTGAGGAGTGTGGGTGCATGGCACGGGACTGGTGGGCAGCTCCGTCTGCGGCCCCAGTGCGGGATCCACTAGGTGAAGCCAGCTGGGCTCCTGAGTCTAGTGTAGACTTGGAGAAACTTTATGTCTAGCTAAGGGATTGTAAATACACCAGTCAGCACTCTCTGTCTACCTCAAGGTTTGTAAATGCACCAGTCAGCACCCTGTGTCTAGCTCAAGGTTTGTAAATGCACCAATCAGCACTCTGTATCTAGCTAAACTGGTAGGGACTTGGAGAACTTTTATGTCTAGCTCAGGGATTGTAAATGCACCAATCAGCACCCTGTCAAAACAGACCAATCAGCTCTCTGTAAAATGGACCAATCAGCAGGATGTGGGTGGGGCCAGATAAGGTAATAAAAGCAGGCTGCCTGACCCAGCAGTGGCAACCTGTTGGGGTCCCCTTCCACAGTGTGGGAGCTTTGTTCTTTTGCTCTTTGCAGTACATCTTGCTGCTGCTTACTCTTTGGGTCCACACTGCGGTAATACTCACCACGAAGGTCTGTGGCTTCACTCCTGAAGCCAGTGAGACCACGAACCCACCAGAAGGAAGAAACTCCAAACATGTCTGAACATCATAAGGAACAAACTCTGGACACACCATCTTTTAGAACTGTAACACTCACTGTGAGGGTCCGTGGCTTCATTCTTGAAGTTAGTGAGACCAAGAACCCACCAATTCCAGACACAACACCACTTCACAGGTGACAGATTGGCAAGGAAGCTGTGGCACTATGCAAATTCTAGTGAGTGTCCATGAAAACAGGCAGTGAGAGTGTCAGTGGTGTCAAATGTGGACTGGGGTAGGGGCCTCTCTCCAAATGTTCTAAGTTGTGTGATTCTTCCAAAACACTCCATGGAAGTTTCCCTCTTTACATATGGTAGAATTTCCTGACGACCAAGTAGATGTGGTTTTTTGGTAGATGTGTCTGATTTAGATAAAGATGAACAACATGGCCTTAATGTCCCCTCAGGTGGACTAAACTTTAGACAGTTTTCCTCCTGACTGTGGGCCCCTGACCTTGTTTTTCTTAGAGAATATACATTAGAAAACTTGCAAATTCTAAACTTCTACCTTTCTGAGATGTAAATCTACAGTTGGGAATGTCCTTCTTACAGATCTAGGAACCATTCCTTTGAAATGTAATGATCAAGAAAGATAAGACCCCTCTTTCCCAGTCTATGGGAAGGTAAAGTTTAACTTTGTTAAGCACGATTAGCAAACACAGGTGACCTGATCACATTGACCAGCTTCCCCTACCCCTAAACTTACTGTAGCTCACCCCAGGACTTAAAAACTCTCTGGAGTTGAGCTCTGTAAACCAAAAAGTGACATAGGCAGATCTGAGTCAATTAGAGGTTTATTTTGCCAAGGTTGAGAATTAGCCGGGGAAAAACACAAATCACAGGAGCATCTGTGATCTGTGCTTTTTCCAAAAAGGGTTTTGAGAACTTCAGTATTAAAGGGGAAAGAGCAGGCAGGAGGGGAAGGAAGAATGAAAACAGAAGTCAGAGTAGGCAGTGAGGCAAGTGGCTACATTCTTGTGAGGCTTTGATTTGTTTCAGTAAATCTACATTTTACAGGGGGAAAGAGGGAGTAGAGGAAAAAGTCAGATTATGCATTCTGTCTCAGACAGGAAATCTCCATTTTACATGAAATAAAGTGAACATGTGAAAAGAGGGAGTAGAGGAAATGAGGCTATGACACAGGGAGTTGCACATGGGGTTGTGAAATTACAGCTATCTGTTTGGGAACAAAAGGAAGACAGTTTGGTGACTCAGTTCCCGAGCTTAACTTTCCCTGTGGCACAGTGAGTTTGAGGTCCTAGATTCTATTTTTCTTTTACAGTTCAACCTCTCTTCCCTATTGAAGTCTTGACCCTTAATGCAATAGCCTTGAATAAAGTCTTCCTTACCATTTTCAATAAGCATCTGGTACAATTTTTCTCTTTAACAACAAAAAGTGGCATTACTTGCAGCAGAGTATTATTAAATATAGTCTCTCTTTTTGTTTTTTCCCCCATTGCTCCCTCTGGATAATTAGCTGAGATATTCATTCTGATCTTGTTTTCCTGTTGTAAGAGACGTGAAAGATTATTCAATTCCTTAAATCTGGAGGAACAGCCAGGCCTCTGTTCCAGGCTTCCCTTGCCTGAGGTGAAATTAACTATTTTCAGTGTTTCTGAAACCTTCCTGATAAGGCTCCCCACCAACGCTTTTGTTTACAGATTCTGGGAAACTACGAGACAAAAGGCAGAAATATCCTGGGATGGGAGCTGGGAGGAGTCTGTTGCTGAGTGAAAGGGCCTGATTGGCCAGGTACTTGACAAGGATTTTGGCTTTAGGTGTGGAAGCCACAGAGAGAAGTTCCATGCTCACGTTTGGCAGAAAAGGAATGAAGCTATGGACCTCTGGGTGGAGGGCTTGATGTATAGGCAGGGTGGATAGACTCTCAGAGGCCCTTTTTCTATTTTTCTTTCTCCTATTTTATTTTCTCATTTCCTTACATAGAAAAATAAGTTATATAGAAAAACTCATTCCTCCGAGAATGTAGGATACAATTTTTTTAAAGACATTCTATGTTGTAACTAGTTTACTAGTTAAGACTAATAATCAAAGATATGAAAGTTAAACTGTGAGATAACTTACTACATGTATCAGAATGGCAATAACTAATATTTGTGAGAATATATTTAAATCATAATATGCTTGTGAATGTCTAGCCAAAAAATGGACAATGTTGGATCTCAGGCAAGTTGCTTAGGTACCCTAAGTCCCTAAGTCTCCATTTCTTTATCCATAAAAATGGGAAAAAATGTGTGTACTCCCATAGTGGTTTTGTTTTATTATTATTAAATGAGCTCCAGATAAGCTACTAAAACAGTACCTATTACATAAAAATATCAACCAATAGTAGTAGCTCTAATAATATTACTTTATTTTAATCTTTAAAGTGATTAGATTTAAGAAGAGTCTCCGTAGAAATGTATGTGTTTATCTAAGTGAACTTGGCAAGTCCCAACCTCTCTTAAGCTCGATTTTCTTATTTATAAAAACACTAAATGTATTTGCTTGTCTCACATGGTAGTTGCTGCTCTTGTGAAATAATCAAGTATAATCATATATGCAAGAAGCAGTTTTGCAAGGGAGCATATTGTTATTGTTATTGCCATTCTTTACTATTTAACTGCTTATTAAAACCTCCATTAAAAAAAGGTAAAGGACAACAAAATAGACAAAGTTCCAGAAAAATTAGCTGGAAAGAAAAAAGTAAATTCATAAATGCTCTTTAATAGATCTAGTCAGATATACATAAGATTAGAAATGGAAACTTTTCATAATATAAAAAACTGAAAGAAGTAAATACCTTGGAAATGAAAAAATTACATAGTGAATTTTAAATAATCTCATCAAAATATAAGAAAGCATTATAAAAGATAAGTCATCTTGTACACCCTCCAAATATGAATACCTTTTATTTATGCACTGTGATTTTAAAATTTGTTATTTGGAATCATCTGGTAAATCACAACTGTCATAAATATATCATCAACTAATATTTGAGCTTGTCCATCATCATGGAGGGTACATGTCAGACATTGTAAGAAATGAGTAATGATGACAAAAAAACAAAAGAGTAATGCATCTATCTAAAGGAGGTTATATTTTCAAAAACTCTTGTCAGTTTTAGAGTGAATTTGATTGGCCTGACCTAGGTTTAGAATAGACATAATAGTAGATTGGAGTCATTGATGATCAGACATTATTTAGTTTTATAATGATAGTAAATTGTTAGGTTAGCTTTTTTTTTTTTAGTGACAGATGACATTTTGACTTTACTTTCTTATCTGTATTATAATATTTGTGAGAAATCACTACCCTACTGATATGGTTTGTCTGTGTCCCCACCCAAATCTCATCTTGAATTGTAGCTCCCACAAATCCCATGTGTCATATGAGGAACCCGGTGGGAGGTGATTTTATTATGGGAGTGGGTCTTTCCTGCACTGTTTTTGTAATAGTGAATGAGTCTTATGAGATCTGATAGTTTTGAAAATGGGAGTTTCCCTGCACAAACTCTCTTTTTGCCTGCTGCCGTTCATGTAAGACATCACTTGCTTCTCCTTGCCTTCCACCATGATTGTGAGGCCTTCCAGCCATGTGAAACTGTGAGTCCAAATAAACCTTTTTCTTTTGTATATTGCCCAGTCTTAGATATGTCTAATCAGCAGCATGAAAATCGACTAATACAGTAAATTGGTACCAGTAGAGTGGGGCGTTGCCAAAAAGATCCTTGAAAATGGGAAGCAACTTTAGAACCAGGTAACAGGAAGAGGTTTGAACAGTTTGGAAGGCTCAGAAGAAGACAGGAAAATGTGGGAAAGTTTGGAACTTCCTAGAGACTTGTTGAATGGCTTTGACAAAAATGCTGATAGTAATATGAACAATAAGGTTCAGGCTGAGATGGTCTCAGATGGAGATGACGAACTTGTTGGGAACTGGAGCAAAGGTGACTCTTGTTATGTTTTAGCAAAGAGACTGGTGAGATTTTGCCCCTGCCTTAGAGATTTGTGGCACTTTAGACTTGAAAGAGATGATTTAAGGTATCTGGTGGAAGAAATTTCTAAGCAGCAAAGCATTCAAGAGGTGACTTGGGTGCTGTTAAAGGCATTCAGTTTTATAAGGTAAGCAGAGCATAAAAGTTTGGAAAATTTGCAGCCTGACAATGTGATTAAAAAGAAAATCCTATTTTCTCAGCATAAATTCAAGCCGGCTACAGGGATTTGCGTAAGTAATGAGGAGTCGAATGTTAATACTCAAGACAATAGGGAAAATGTCTCCAGGGCATCAGAGGTCTTCATGGCAGCCCCTCCAATCACAGGCCCAGAGGCCTAGGAGGAAAAAATGGTTTCATGGGTCAGGCCCAGGATGCCCGTGCTGTGTGCAGTCTAGAGACTTTGTGCCCTGTGTCTCAGATGTGCCAGCTGTGACTAAAAGGGGCCAAGGTACAGCTCAGACTGTGGCTTCAGAGGGTGCAAGCCCCAAGCCTTGGCAGCTTCCATGTGGTGTTGAGCCTATGGGTGCACAGAAGTCAAGAATTGAGGTTTGGGAAATTCTGCCTGGATTTCAGAAGATGTGTGGAAAAGCCTGGATGTCCAGGCAGAAGTTTGCTGCAGTGTTGGGGCTTTCATGGAGAACTCTGCTAGAGCAGTGTGGAAGGGAAATGTGGGGTCAGAGCCCCCACACAGAGTCCTTACTGGGGCACTGCCTAGTGGAGCTGTGAGAAGAGGACCAATGTCCTCCAGACCCTAGAATGGTAGATCCATCAACAGTTTGCATTGTGCTCCTGGAAAAGCCACAGAAAGTCAACACCAATCTGTGAAAGCAGCTGGGAGGGAGGCTGCACCCTGTAGAGCCACAGGAGAAGAGTTGCCCAAGACCATGGGAGCCCACCTCTTGCATCAATCAGCATGACCTGGATGTGAGATATGGAGTCAAAGGAGATAATTTTGGAGATTTAAGATTTGACTGCCTCACTGGATTTCAGACTTGCATGGGGCTTGTAGCCCCTTTGTTTTGGCCAATTTCTCCCATTTGGAATGGCTATATTTACCCAATGCCTATACCCCCATTGTATCTAGGAAGTAACTAACTTGCTTTTAATTTTACAGGCTCAAAGGCAGAAGAGACTTGTCTCAGATGAGTCGTTGGACTGTGGACTTTTGAGTTAATGCTGAAATGAGTTAAGACTTTGGGGGACTGTTGGGAAGGCATGATTGGTTTTGAGATGTGAGGACATGAGATTTGGGAGGGGCCAAGGGTGGAATGATGTGGTTTGGCTGTGTCCCCACCCAAATCTCATCTTGAATTGTAATTCACACAATTCCGAGGTGTCATGAGAGGAACCTGGTGGGAGGTGATTGAATTATGGGGGTGGGTCTTTCCTGTGCCATTCCCATTATAGTGAATGAGCCTCACAAGATCTAATGGTTTTAAAAATGGGAGTTTTCCTGCACAAACTCTCTTTTTGCCTGCTGCCATCCATGTAAGACGTGACTTGTTCCTCCTTGCCTTCTGCCATGATTGTGAGGCCTCTCCAGCCACATGGAACTGTGAGTCCAGTTAAGCCTCTTTCTTTTGTAAATTGCCCAGTCTCAGGTATGTCTTTATCAGCAGCATGAAAACTGACTAATACACCTACTCTATTTAAAAAATAGTTCAATTATACAAATGCATTGTTTTAAAATAGTCTATACAGATAAAAAGTATATATATAGCTGCAAAAAAGCTAGTCATCTTTTCTAAATCTGAGGCTTTCTTTATTGGTATATCTAACCTGGATCTAGCTAATAAATCAATTTTTTTTCAGTCTTCCTGTTTATGTAGTTTTAGTTCCTTAGCTAAATTAGGTAAAGTGAAATCCCTAGCATTCTAAACATATTAACTTGTATATAAACAGGAAGATTCAAAGGAGGTTAGCTGGACCAAGAGCTAGATCTACTCTTGAATTATAGTCATATGTTGTAAAGGGAAACATCATTAGTTTTGGTGCATTTGCCAGAAAAAATCTCTATGGTTTTATTTTTTTTGCTTTTGTCTCTTATGAGAATGCAAGAAGTTTAAAACTGGAAATCTGTCATTGGAAAACATCCGTTTTAAAAACAGGTGTAGAATAGAATTGAATGTGTACTTCCAGACCATTTAAGAAGTCAAGGAGATAAAATTGCACTTTCACTCTGCTAAAGCCAACAGCTATTTACAAGGTTTCCTGCAGGAGCAGGAAAAAGACTATGAAAAATTCACAAGATTGTTTAGCTGAGGAAGGGTGAACATATGCCAGAAGATTTTGAAACATGCAACTTTAAATCTAAAGCAATAAGAAAGACCAAATTGTATACCCATAGCTATTGTTAATTGCTTATTTGTTCATATATATAATATCAACAGGGATGTTACTGACTTAAGGTGGTTTGGTCACTGTGAATGATTATTACAAATTTAATTTCAGGCATATAAAAGACAATTTTCCTAGGTATTATTTACTTTAATGAAATGTTCTGGTACTCAATGTTAACATTATTGGATAAAATCAGAGCTACTGACTGTGGCTCTATAACAAATGTTTTCTCAATACGGAGATCAATGGGTAAACTTGACATTGTACCTGTGACCTTGGAAGCCAGTGCATGTTATTTTAACTCCCTCATGTAGCAATGTATGTGTTTCTTATGAAGTTATGGAAGGTATTTAGAATACTCTTCTTTTATCTTGGGGAACCTTTCTGATGTGTTCCCTAAGCAGGCTTATTGTACTGTTTGTTTCATTAAATTGCATACATGTGTGGGGAAAGGATGATGGCTCCAGTTGGATGGTCTAGCTCATTGTAACCTATATTAAATTTAGGTTATGGAAGTTCTCTTTATCTCCTGATGTCTCCATCTACTCTTGTCTCATGAATACCCACTTCTAGCTGAGTAAACATAACTTCAGAAGATTTTCATTAGCAGGAGTAGGAACAGTTTCTGTAAAGGCAGCAGACCAAAGACTAAATAGGTGGCCAATCATCCTAATTCTCTCCATTTCAAAGTACCAATGGCATGTAAAATTAATTCTGCATTAAGCTTAAAACCAATTAATTTCTCATCCTTGTGTATTTCAACGGGAATGTGAATTTTCTGTTTAAAGTTTTTGGGTACACAAGGCATAGGATTTAATTGTCTAGCTTGGCCAACACTTATGGCAGAATCCATGCCATCCACTTCATTCTGTTTTTCAGACAGGTGTATCTTCCTGATGGCATGATTTTATAGCCACCCACCCGCCCCCCCAAAAAAAAACTCCATCCAACATTTGGAACTCTTCTCAAGTATGGTACTTTTTCAGTAATCCTTATCAATGTTGAAAATGTTACCCTTGACATGTGGAGGATTTAACTATGTAAAGACTGCAAAATACCAAGTTTTTACTTAGTAGGTCTGAGGATGTCTTTCAGACAGTGATGCATAGCAAAACTTTCATTGCCCTTGAAACTTGGCTCTTGAACTTTAATATGAAACAAACAGCTGAGCTCACAGTAAGAAGCTGTGAAAAGGCATCTTCATGAATTGGGTAATTAAAAATATATGCCTTCATTTCATACACTTATGGCAATACACTAAGTCTAAGCAGTAAATATACTGAGATGGCTATAAACTTTTCAGATGTGGTCATGGGTGATTAAACATTGAGACTGATTCATTCTTGCACATTGAGAAAATAATGGTCATGTGTGTATGTGTCTGTGTGAAAATGAAAAGTACATAAAACTAAATTGTAGTTAAGATTCTGAATCAAGTCAGATATAGTGATAGCCTTAAGACTTTTCTTTTTAATTTCCTGTAAAAAGGATAAAAGTGCACAAAGGAAACAATTGTAAGACATGAGAGATTCCAACAGGGGATAAGTGTCTTGCTCAATGCTCTGTGTGTTCCCGAGAAATCAAAACTCTCTTCATCTGTTCTTTCTTTCATTTCTAAATCAGGAAGAGAAGAGGAGTATTAGAGACCTGGGCCAGGGACAGAATGGATTCTTTAGGGGCATTGTGGGATAATGGCACTGGGCACAGGCATTTTAAATAAAAATGGAAGTGGCTAAAAGTGTGTTTATACATGGCTTGTTAATTAGATTCTGTCTTCTTGGAGTGATGGCGTCTCGCTGGTGATTAACTCTTACTTCAGATTCACTTTCTATTTTTCTCCTGTGTAGCTGGACAGAACTCAGGGGCTTCTTTCCCCCACACCCTTCTTGCTCCCAGAGACAGCCCAGACAGCTTATGGAAAGCTCAGCAGAAAGCACAGCTGGATGGAATAGTTTACACTACTGTTCAAAGCCTGAGGGAAAAATGCCTTCTTTCTCAGCATACTTTTTCTGAGTTCTTCTCTCTTTCAGAGTGGTACAGTCTATGGGCCAAGGTTAGGGTCTGAGCTGAGGGAAATGGGGCCATGGGAACAGAGGATGACAAGGAACCTCATCCTCTGTCAGGGACAGGGGTGATGGACTTAGGCCTGTCTTTAGCCTAAAGGAGAACTTCGCTTCTTAAATATAACAAACTTGCTATGAATAGGAGCTTTGTATGTATTTGGGTCCAAGCCTTTACTCTAAATTTTGGGTGTCCTTCTTTTCCTCTTTGTTTATGAGTGTGTACATGCAAACACACACACACACACACACACACTTAGAATACATAGGAGATTCATTGCGATGGATCAGGCTATTAAAGACAGCCAGTAATGGCTTTCTCTCTCCATCTTGAACATAATATTAATATCATATAACTTTCTCTCATAGTACTTATCATTTTCTCTCTTGTTTTACCCTTGCACATATTCAAGGTTTACCTTCTTCATTAGGCTGAAAGCTATTTAGAGGCTGGATCTATGATTTATCTTTAATTCTCAATAGTGCCTTCACATAATAGCCACTCAAACATTTATTGATTAATTAACTGATACTTCCCATAGCAACATTTAGACAAGCACTAAGGAAATATTTATGAGAAATCAACAACTGGTTCTTTGATTGGGGAACTTTTGATTGGATATCTATAGAGATAGAGATTAGAGTTGATGTCCTAGTAACTACCTGCATTTTTCAAAAAACATTTTACATTGAAAATTAGACACACACAAAAGTGAGTAAAAGAGTATATAGTGAGCCTGATCTACTTATCACCCAGCTTCAACAATTATCTACACATAAACAATCTTATTTTATCTATACTCAATCTCCATAAATGCAGATTAGTTTGAAGCAAATTCAAAACATCAATTCATTTTAGCTGTAAATATTTCAGTTTTCTCAATGCATCTTAAATGCTCTGCTGCATATCTCTGTTGGGTCACTATGCAATATTCTTCTGAAATTACATATAATGTGTGCTTCAGTGTTAATTAGGTGAGTGTTATAAACTTGCCTTAGAAACTTACTGTGAACCCCTTGGTGAGGCAATTAAGATTGTGATGACTTAGCTGTACAAGAAGACATGAAAGAAAAGCTAAGAATCCAAAAAAGGGATGTTCTGTTTGTTCCTTGTCACACTGATTTGAGTGCCAACATCCCAAAGTGGAATCAATTTTTCCAGACCAAGCTCAAGTTTAGCAATATATTGTGATGGTAAACATACCAGGTGACACCTATTCTTGGGTCTGCCACAGGCACCACTTTCAACATCTGGAATGGTTAAAGAATAACCCCCAGAAACCACAGTGAAAAGCCAAGTAGAGACAGGATCACAAATCCATCTGTCCTTATGTATAGCAGTCTGTCAACCAGCCACCATAGCAGGGCTCTCTGGTACTCAGCTTGGTTGGATCATGATTTTTTTTTTCTTGAGATGGAGTCTCACTCTGTTGCTCAGGCTGGAGTGCAGTGGTGTGGTCTCAGCTCACTGCAAGCTCTGCCTCCTGGGTTCAAGTGATTCTCCTGCCTCAGCCACCCAAATAGCTGGGATTACAGGCATGCACCACCAGGCCCATTTAATTTTTGCATTTTTAACTTTTTTTAGTAGAGACAGGTTTTCACCATGTTGGCCAGGCTGATGTTGAACTCCTGAACTCAAATGACCTGCCTACCTCGGCCTCCAAGTGCTGAGATTATAGGCATGAGCCACCGTGCCCAGCCAGATGAGGATATTTTCTAAGCGCCTCCTGACTAGTCAGTTAAAAATCTCTTTAAAAGCATGTTTGCATCTCCACAACATTTAGCAGAGTGCCTATAGGTGCACAGTAGTTACTTAGTATCTATTTGCTGAACTCAGTAGTGAGTGTGAGCAAATATAGAATAGCACTTAGATATCAGGGCAGCAATAGCTACCTTAAGGAATATCATGAAATACTGCTTAACTGTTTATTTTTAGAAAATACTAACAGAAGCAGAAATCTATTTTTGACACATAGCAAACAGCAAAGAAAGGATGACTGTGCTTTAATATTACATAGTCAAAAATATATATGTACTCTGAATAGTTTTACATAAGACAGATGCATTTGAGATGTAGGTACACAGTGGCAGGAGCATGCCTGGCTCATAAGCAGTCTGTGGAAATCACATTAATGGATTCCTTCCTTCCAGCAGAGGCACTGATATAAATAGATTCAATTCACACTGGGGAATTGTTTTTTGGCAGCTAAAGTATCCATCCAGGGGTCACATTACCATTCACAATATTGTGCTGACAGGGAACGGGGAGTTTGATAAAGATTTGTGATATGGAAAAGTTCTCTGTGATCCTGTTGTCCCAAAGTACCTATCTAAATGATCATCCTATAGATTTTCACAGCCTTCAAAATTAATGGAATTATTTAGACATTGTTAGGAATGCAGGCAGAGAGTGTTAAGATACTTGATAAATATACATAAATCCTGTCTCATGAATCATTTTTCTTTCATGTGGGCTAAAAGGGATGTTAAATAACCATATTATTAATAGCTGAAGAAACACCTATTTTTGCAAAGTAGAGCTTCGGTCACAGGTCAGCTTGGAGTGTATGACTTAGACTAGATGTTTAAGTGGGACTTCCTCCCCCAGCCACCCTCTTCCCATCCACTTCTACAACTTGGGACTAGTATATTTCGCTGTGCCTATACACAGAGAAGGATGGACAGTCCTACATGGGCTGTATGAAATCTGTGAGAGAGAAAGGGTCAGGTCTCTGAGAGGATGTTCCAACCTCACTCACTAATTCTGCTGTAAGGAGGGGAAGAGCAGTTTTAGAGGGGGAGGACTCACAGGTCCGTGTCTTGTAAGGCACAGGGACTTTACCCTAGAGTAACCATGACCAATAAATACCTCTGTTTCCAACCAATATGATTAGCAACTCTTTCTATTTTGTGGAGGAAAGCTGCCAGGGAAGTGGACAGAGACATGAAGGTGAATATATGAATGTAGCTTCCTCTTTATTATTTACTAGTAGTTAATAGTTATGTCACATTAAAGCATTGGCTGCAACAAATATTAGTATTTATCCATGTTCCCTAACTTATTGGTACAAATAAAATCATAGAACAGCCATACTTAAATTTTGTTGGTTAAATGCTTATACCTGGTAATACAAAACCTCCATTTCCCTGATCATTGTCTCAAAGTATTTTTGTAAGCAGCTAAATCATGTGTGCAGCACTCCTTCAGCATCTGTGCAGTCTATATTGTTGCTTAACAAGGGGCTACATCAGCTTTTCCTGCTTCCTTGTCGGACACAATTCCCTTTTAATGTCTGCTTGTGTTCTAAAGGTGTTAACATTTCCTGGTAGTTTGCAGTGGAGTGAGGAAGAAAGCTCTTTTCTCTTAGACTCACACTGTACTAGCAGCCCAAGTCAATGCTGCTTGGCCACACATGGTTCATCAAACGAGTCTCTCCATAAACCTCTCTTAAACTAGGACCCAAACATGTGTCCAGGCTCATTGAGGTATTGGTTGAAGTAATAGCCATCATTTAGTGTCTAGGTAAAGAATCACTTTACTTCTTTTGACACTAAGGTTTTCTAACTCGATAAAGGTTGTTACCTGCCTGCTGCTTTTCCTTTTGGAAAGAACTTTCTAAAGTGGGTTCCATTTGCCTTCTGAAAACAGATTTCTGTTGGGTCACATGCTGAAGCTCAGCATGTGGCCAAAGTTTCAGCTTGTTCCTTCCTTGAGTATTCTCAGGCCCACTAAAAATGGCCTTATCATGGCCTCTCCTGTCTCATGTGCCCAGATTCTCTATGCAAAACTGGACTTAGTTGACATCACTGTAGGTGACTACTCCTCTATCTCAGACCTGTCACTCAAATATCCAACACATCTGACTTTGACCCATAGATTTCTCAGGGCTCCACTTGTACATCCAATTCAGCCCATGTGGTTTGCTATCTTGGTGCCTTGACTGCTTCAGAATTTAGGATTTGGAGGAGATCTTCCTAATTTTTTAAAAAAATTTGGTAATGTTCCTTTGTCTCATTTTCTGTCTGCCTGTCTCTTGTGTTTTTCTTTTTAACTTTTATTTTAGGTTTGGGGGTGTGTCAACAAACCCCCGTGACACATGTTTACCTATGTAACAAAATAATTGTGGTTTTTGCATTGTTGAAGTTTGCTGTTTGATATTGGAATACATTCTTAAACGTAGTTATGTTATATTAATATATCATTTTAATGCACATTTCTCGCTTTAATTTTTTTTCTAATGGCTTACTACTTGCTGTTTATGTTTATTTTGGACTATGGAAGTGATGTTAGACAAAAAGCAAATTCAAGCAATTTTCTTATTTGAGTTCAAAATGGGTAATAAAGCAATAGAAACAACTTGCAACATCAACAACGTGTTTGGCCCATGAACTGCTAATAAATATACAGTCCAGTGGTGGTTCAAGAAGTTTTGCAAAGGAGACAAGAGCCTTGATAATAAGGAGCATTGTGGCCAACTGCTGGAAGCTGACAATGACCAACTGAGAGCAATCATCGAAGCTGATCCTTTCACGACTGCAGGAGAAGTTGCTGGAGAACTCAGTGTCAACCATTCTGTGGTCATTTGGCATTTGAAGCAAATTGGAAAGGTAAAAAAGCTTGATAAGTGGGTGCCTCATGAGCTGAGCAAAGAAAAACGTTGTCATTTTGAAGTGTCTTCTTCTCTTATTCTACACAAAAACAACAAACCATTTATGGGATTGGATTGTGATGTGCAACAAAAAGTGGATTTTATACAACAATCAGTGACAACCAGCTCAGTGGTTGGACCTAGAAGAAGCTCCAAAGCCCTTCTCAAAGCCAAACTTGCACCAAAAAAAAAAGTCATGGTCATTGTTTGGTGGTCTGCTGCCAGTCTGAACCACTACAGCTTTCTGAATCCCGACGAAACCATTACGTCTGAGAATTATGCTCAGCAAATCAGTGAGATGCACTGAAAACTGCAATGCCTGAATCCGGCATTGGTCAACAGAAAGGGCTCAATTCTTCTCCATAACAATGCCAGACTACATGTCGCACAGCCAACGTTTCAAAAGTTGAATGAATTGAGTTACGAAGTTTTGCCTCACCTGCCATATTCACCTGCCCTCTTGCCAACCAGCTACCACTTCCTGAAGCATCTCGACAACTTTTTGCAGGGAAAATGCTTCCACAACCAGCAAGATGCAGAAAATGCTTTCCAAGAGTTAATCGAATCCTGAAGCACAGATTTTTATGCTACAGGAATAAACAAACTTATTTCTCATTGGTAAAAATACGTTTATTTTAAGGGTTGCTATTTTGATTAATAAAGATGTGTTTGAGCCTAGTTAAAATGATGTAAAATTCACGGTCTGAAACCGCAATTACTTTTGCACAAATCTAATATTTCATCATCCAGATATTAAGCCCAGTACCCAATAGTTATCTTTTCTACTCCTCTCCCTACCTCTTCCGTCCCCGCTTAAGGAGGCCTCGGTGTGTGTTGTTTCCTTCTTTGTGTTTGTAAGTTCTTATTATTTAGTTCCCACTTATAAGTGAGAACATATGGTATTTGGTTTACTGTTCCTTTGTTAGTTTGCTAAGGATGATAGCCTCTAGCTCCATTCATGCTCCCGCAAAAGACATGATCTTTTTTTTTTTTTTTAAGATGGAGTCTCCTTCTGTCGCCCAGGCTGGAGTACAGTGGCGTGATCTCAGCTCACTGCAACCTCCCCCTCCCAGGTTCAAGTGATTCTCCTGCCTCAGCCTCCTGAGTAACTGGGATTAGAGGTGCTTGCCACCACAACCAGTGAATTTTTGTATTTTTAGTAGAGACGGGGTTTCACCATGTTGGTCAGGCTGGTCTCCAACTCCTGACCTTGTGATCCACCCGCCTTGGCCTCCCAAAGTGCTGGGATTACAGGCATGAGCCACCGTGTCCAGCCTACATGATCTCATTCTTTTTTATGGCTGCATAGTATTCCATGGTATATATGTACCACATTTTCTTTATCCAATCTGTCATTGATGGGCATTTAGGTTGATTTCATGTCTTTGCTATTATAAATAGTACTGCAATAAACATACGTGTGCAGGTGCTTTCATAGTAGAATGATTTATAATCCTCTGGATAAATACTCAGCAATGGGATTGCTGGGTCAAATAGTAGTTCTGCTTTTAGCTTTTTGAGGAATCACCATAGTGCTTTCCACAATGTTTGAACTAATTTACACTCCCACCAACAGTGTATAAGTGTTCCTTTTCTACGCAACTTCACCGGCATCTGCTATTTTTTTTTGACTTTTTAAATTGCCATTCTGACTGGTGTGAGATGGTATCTCATTGTGGTCTTGATTTTCATTTCTCTAATGATCAGTGATATTGAGCTTCTTTATGCTTGCTGGCCACATGTATGTCTTCTTTCTAGAAGTGTCTGTTCCTGTCCTTTGCCCACTTTTTAATAGAGTTGTTTTTTTTTTCTTGCAAAGTTGTTTAAGTTCCTTATAGACATTGGACACTAGACCTCTGTCAGATGGATAAATTACAAATATTTTCTCCCGTTCTGTGGTTGTCTGTTTGTTGATACTTTTTCTTTTGCTGTGCAAAAGCTCTTAAGTTGAATTAGATCCTACTTGTCAATGTTTGCTTTTGTTGCAATTGCTTTTGATGTCTTTGTCATGAAACCTTTGCCCATTCCTATGTCCAGGGTGATATTGCCTAGGCTATATTCCAGGGTTTTGGGTTTTACATTTAAGCCTTTAATCCATCTTCAGTTTATTTTCGTATATGGTGTAAGGAAGGGTCCAGCTTCAATCTTCTGCATATGGCTAGCCAGTTATCCTAGCTCCATGTATTGAAAAGGGAATCTTTTCCCCCTTGCTTGTTTTTGTCAGCTTTGTTGAAGGTCTGATGGTCATAAATGTGTGGCCTTATTTCTGGGCTCTCTATTCTGTTCCATTGGTCTATGTGTCTGTTTTTGTACCACTACCATGTTGTTTTGGTTACTGTAGCCTTGTGGTATGATTTGAAGTTGAGTAACCTGATGTCTCCAGCTTTGTTCTTTTTGCTTAGGATTGCCTTGGCTATTTGGGCTCTTTTTTGGTTCCATATGAATTTTAAAATATTTTTTTCTAGTTCTGTGAAGAATGTCATTAGTAGTATGATGGGAATAGCATTGAATCTGTAAATTGCCTTGGGCAGTATATCCATTTTAGTGACATTGATTCTTCCTATCCATGAGAATGGGATGATTTTCCATTTGTTTGTGTCTTCTCTGCTTTCTTTGAGCAGTGTTTTGTTATTCTCATTGTAGAGATCTTTCACCTCCCTGGTTAGCTGTATTCCTAGGTATTTTATTCTTTTTGTGGCATTTGTGGTTTAGCTCTTGGTTTGGCTATTGTTGGTGTATTGGAATGCTAGTTTTTCTTTTGGACATTGATTTTGTATCCTGCAACTTTGCTGAAGTTGTTTACCAGCTGAAGGAGCTTTTGGGCTGAGACTATGGGGTTTTCTTTTCTGTTCTTTTTTTTTTTTTTTTTTTTTCGTGATGGAGTCCTGCTCTGTCACCCAGGCTGGAGTGCAGTGGCATGATCTTGGCTCACTGCAACCTCCGCCTCCTGGGTTCAAGCAATTCTCCTGCCTCAGCCTCCTGAGTAGCTGGGATTACCGGCGCCCACCACCACACCCAGCTAATTTTTGTATTTTTAGTAGAGATGGGGGTTTCCCCATGTTGGCCAGGCTGGTTCTCGAACTCCTGACCTTGTGATTCACCCGCCTTGGCCTCCCAAAGTGCTGGGATTACAGGCATGAGCCACCACTCCCAGCCAAGGGGTTTTTCTAGATGTAGAATCATTCATCTGCAAACAGAGATAGTTTTAATTCCTCTCTTTTTATTTGGATGCCCTTTATTTCTTTCTCTTGCCTGATTGCTCTGGCTAGGACTTCCAATATTATGTTGAGTGGAAGTAGAGTCAGAGGGCATCCTTGCCTTGTGCCAGTTTTCAGGGGGAATACTTCCAGCTTTTGACCATTCAGCATAATGGCCTTGGGTTTATTATAAATGGCTCTTGTTATTTTGTTCTTAAAACTTAAAATTTATCTTGAACTAGGTATGTTCCTTCAACACCTAGTTTATTGAGAGTTTTTAATATGAAGGGATGTTAAATTTTATCCAAGGCCTTTTCTGTGTCTGTTTTGATAATCATGTGGCTTTTGTCTTTAGTTATGTGATGAATCACACTAATTGATTTGCATATGTCAAACCAGCTTTGCATCCTGGGGATGAAGCCTACTTGACTATGGTGGATTAGCTTTTTCATATGCTGCTGGATTCGGTTTGCGAGTACTTTGTTGAGGATTTTTGCATTGATGTTCATCAAGGATATTGGCCTGAAGTTTTCTTGTTTTTTGTTTTTTCTCTGCCAGGTTTTGGTATCAAGATGATGCTGGCCTCATAGAATGAGTTGGAGAGGAGTGCCTCCTCCTCAAATTTTTGGAATAGTTTTTATAGGAATGGTACCAGCTCTTCTTTGTACATCTGGTAGAATTCAGCTGTGAATCATCTCTTATAAAATGATGAGACAATTATAACATTAGAATCTCTTTTTGGAAATGTCTGAAATATTAACAAGTTTTGAAACTCATCAACTAATGCACTCTGAAATGTATTTAGAAGTAATTATAATTTTTTACCATATGCTTATTGCATATATAAAATGATTATATAAAATAAAAATTTGCTATTTATTTTAGTGTTTGTCAACTTAATAATATATACTTATTTATATATTAAGCTTACATTTTTGTATTTATATATTATTTGCTTATTTATTACATATATTTATTTAGTGTTTGTTTAGGGGTTGTAAAATCGGCATCTGTTTATAGAAGATGATGGACTCAATTATCTTTAGCTCCTTTTGTAGCCTGAGGATTCTGTTTATTTTCTTAGAACCTTGTCCCTAGCTTCTTATTGTTCTTATTTCTAAGCTAAAATGATGGGATTAAATTGGCCAGAAACTTTTAGCTCATTTGGAAAATTTTGATAATTGGATGCTTTTAAGTTGTAAAAAATACACACTTCCATATAAGAGTAAAAGTGTTTGAAGTTTTTCAAATTGAATATTGATTATGTAATTGAGAATGCTTGCCATAACATTTTTATAAAATTGCATGCTTTTTATTTTAATAGTAAGAATCTAGATTTTGGCCACGTCTTCTGTTTGTCATGGGGATTTAGAGCATTCTAAATCTAAATTTAAGGAATATACTCCTAAAGAGAGCAAAAAGAGTTAGCAAAATAAATTCTTAAAAATCCACAACTGCAATGCAGAAAGAGTATTTTGAAGAAGTGCTGTTATATGGGAGAAAAAGTGTTGTAGGCAGTGCTTTGAAGAAGTAAAATGTAAGCAGTTGTTTCTGCCTTTTTATAAACATTTGCCTCACACTGGAGATGTAACTCAGGAAGGGGTGTGCAGCGCCCCTTAAGAAACAGATGGCTATCCTAATAGCTATCCTGGGGATGGGCTGGATTTAGGAAACATAAAAGCTGCTGAGAAGGGCCTGGCAGAGCTCTATTTTGGGTCTACAAAGTAAATGCTAAACTATGTAGTGAATCACAGGCTTTTGGATGGCCAATAAAGGCAGTTGAAATCATAGAGTTGGAATTAGTAAGACCTAGTGGATAGAAGGGAGAATAGCTAGGGTCTATTTTTTCCCCCCTCTGGAACAATAAGTATTTAATGGGATAGCTGAGTTTTATTATTCCTTTCTGGAACAAGGAAGTTATAATGTGTGGATTCCTAAGTTTGTCCGTCTAAAACATTTGGATTAAATGCTTCCTATAATATAAAGGCATTGTAGAAGTTTAGAGTAATGTGAACATGAGAAAATGCCAGAATTATAGAGCTGGAAGACATTGGAGATTCTAGTCCAAATGCCTTCATCCAGTGGAGGCCTAAAATATCAAGGCCATTCTGCAAGTGGTAGAGTTGGGGCTAACGCTCAAGTTATTTTCTCTGTTACATCTTACTGTTTCTTTTGCAAACAGAGGAAATGATGACCAGAAAATATGAAACACCTGTATTATTATATATCAATGTAGACAAAAGGGTGTTATAACTTTGTGGCCAGTTTCCTGGAGTTAATGAAGGAAATAATTTCCTTCAATGAACTTATATTATAGGTAGTAAAAAGGGCATTAAAAAAGAGCGTTATAACTTTATGGCCAGTTTCCTGAAGTTAATGAAGGAAATTATTTCCTTCAATGAACTTATATTATAGGCATTAAACAAAGTCAGGAGAATATGAAGGCTATGTGTTTACCTCTGAACATCATATAATCAATGATATCTGGGAGCATATCATAGTGAAGAGACTAAGGGTATAAGCTTTGGAACTAAATGGATCTACTTAGGTTCAAGGCCTGGTTCTAGCTTGGTTCAAGAACTTTCTAATTTGGCTGGCTTTGGCAATTTAACCGTTTTTGCTGAATGAAATGGGTAATAATAAAGACACTTATCTCATTTGTTAATCATTAGATGAGTAAATATATGTAGTGTCTGGCATAGAGTAGCTAGCACATTATGAGTTCAAAAATGCTAGTTATTATTATGGTCTTAATTTTAAAAAATCCCATAAAGAAGACAAAACAAGACAAAATAAAGCAAGCAAACAAAGAAATAAATAAGAGCAATTCAGGTATAGTATGATATATGCTATGGTAGAGAATTACAGGATCATAGAGGAGAGGCATTTTAACACAGGCCTGGAGCAAGGGATTCAAAACTTGAATCGTGATCTACATGTATTTTAATTGATTCATCTTCTAATGTTTACCTCATCAAACCCACTCCTATGGCCTCAAATCTTTATCTCTTCCGGTATTTCTTATCTCAGTGGTTGTTTACGTCAGAAACATAAAGCTCATGCTAGACATATTGCATTTCTTACTTCCTGACTTAAAACCTTTCAGCAGGGCTAATAGTGTTTGGGCAGAGGCTAAACTCTTTATCCTAGTAATCACAGCCTGTCAATTACCATAGTCTCAGGTTTCATTATTCTCCATACATATTGTCTTAAGTCCATTCATTCAAATCTTTTGCTGTTTCGATTCATGGTATTCTTTCAGCAGGCTATGTTTTGTAGGCTGGACTTCCTGAAGTATAATTTTTGGTCTTCATGATTCTTCTCTCACTTTCTCCTATCTACTCTCTTATGATTTTTCCTCCTCATCAGAGAAATCTTGCAGAGAAAGAAGTGAATGTTTTGGGGGATGGTATTAGAAGGAAACCAGACTACCCTTCAAAAAAGTCATCCCTCCCTATTGGAAGATTTGTTGACAAAGGGGAAATAAAGACTAGTTTGTGTCCTGTAATTACATTGCTGATTGCATCACGAATTCATGCACAAAAGTATATTTTAGTTTTTGGAAGGAAGGAGATGGTGCAAATGAATTAGAGGGTTAGAGGCAGAGTGAAAGAGTTGGAAAGTGGCAAAAGGACACTAGGAGTTGAGTATTTAGCAGAAATCTTGTGTCAACAGCTCTCTAAGACAAGCAACCAAAGAAAATTCCTGTATAAGATAGATACAAATAATATTGGATAAAATAAAATAAAAACATTGGTGTTGCAACTTATTTCCCCACCTTCCATCGTTTAATATATTTAAGAAATACAATATCTATTTTTTTCCACATATATATAAAACTGATTATCAAATGGCTTATTGATTACAGTACTTATGAGTAGTTTCATCAGTTTTCAAAATGCTAATATTAAACAAGCTTGAGCTATCATCTGGAGATTCTAAAATACGTGGTGATGATCCATTCCTGTGAAGAAATCATGTTGTATAACCATAATATCTATGCTGTGACATCTTCTATACATCCCCAAATCTGCATAAAAGGAGACCCAGCTCTATAACATTTTGAAAGAACTAGTCAAATCAGGCTAAGTGTGGTGGCTCACGCCTGTAACCCCAGCACTTTGGGAGGCCAAGGCAGGCAGATCATGAGGTCAGGAGATTAAGACCATCCTGGCCAACATGGTGAAACCCCATCTCTACAAAAAATACAAAAATTAGCTGGGCATGGTGGTGCTTGCCTGTAGTCCCAGCTACTCGGGAGGCTGAGGCAGGAGAATTACTTGAACCTGGGAGGTGGAGGTTGCAGCGAGCTGAGATGGCGCCACTCCGCACTACAGCCTGGGTGACAGAGCGAGACTGCATCTCAAAAAAAAAAAAAAAAAAAAAAGTCAAATCAAAGCCAAAATGAGACCACTTGCTTTACATATTGTAGATAAGAAAACCAAACTAGTTGACTGAAATCTGCTTTACCAAATGGTGGAGGTAGCAGCATTGCAGTCATTACATCTTGGCCCTGGGTCATGGCACTGGCTGCACTGCCCTCTGGTCACCTTCCACACAGGAGGTGGCTCCTGCTAGAGGTTCCCAAGGTTTACACCTTCACTCACCATCTGTTGCCACTTATTCACTGCTGTCCTCTTGGGTCCTGAGCTCGTCCTCATTTTCTTTATACTTGTCCCTTGAATGTGGCAATTGCCATGCCTCTTCTAAAACTGAACCTCAATGTCTTCTCTGAATCAGAATCTGTATTTGCTCTGTGACAGTCTGTCATTGCATCCAGGCTAGGCCTGAGCCCCATAACCATGTTGGGGTGCCAGGGAATCCTAGAATTCCCTATTGTTGTTGTTGTTGTTGTTTTTGAGACAGAGTCTTGTTCTGTCACCCAGGCTGGAGTGCAGTGGAGCAATCTCGGCTCACTGCAACCTCTGCCTGCCGGGTTCAAGCGATTCTCCTGCCTCAGCCTCCCAAGTAGCTGAGACTACAGGCACGTGCCACCATGGCCAGCTAATTTTTGTATTTTTAGTAGAGAAGAGGTTTCACCATGTTGACCCGGATGGTCTCAATCTCTTGACCTCGTGATCCGCCCGCCTTGGCCTCCCAAAGTGCTGGGATTACGGGCGTGAGCCACCGCACCCAGCCTCTGATTGTTTCATACTTTGTGTAAGCCATTCACTGGCCTTTCTCATTTGAGCTTCTCCTATACTCTTATAGCATACCTTGTACACTGGCACCAAAACCCTACACATACATACACACACACACACACACACACACACACTCTGTCTTTTTAAAAAATATTCTTTTTGTAAACTTTTTCTTCAAGCTGTTCCTTCTGTCTGGAAAACTTCTGCCCCACAAATAATTTCTACTGATTAATTGATCAAAGGCCATCTTTCTGTGAATCCTTCCTGGATTCCCTCAGTTGAATGTGTATATGCTATGTTCCCACTGAGAGGTGAAGCGAGCTGGACTTCCTGGGTCGATTGGGGACTTGGAGAACTTTTCTGTCTACCTAGAGGATTGTAAATGCACCAATCAGTGCTCTGTGTCTAGCTAAAGGATTGTAAAAGCACCAGTCAGCCCTCTGTAAAAACGCACCAATCAGCACTCTGCGTCTAGCTAAAGGATTGTAAACGCACCAATCAGTACTCTGTAAAGTGGACCAATCAGCGCTCTGTAAAATGGACCAATCAGCTGGATGTGGGCGGGGCCAAATAAGGGAATAAAAGCTGGCCACTGGAGCCAGCAGCAGCAACCCGCTGGGGTGCCCTTCCATCTCGTGGGGGCTTTGTTGTTTCATTCTTCACAATAAATCTTGCTATTGCTCACTGTTTGGGTCCACACTACCTTTATGAGCTGTAACACTCCCAGCGAGTGGGTCTGTGGCTTCATTCCTGAAGTCAAGGAGCCCACGAACCCTCTGGGAGGAGCAAACAACTCTGGATGTGCCACCTTTTAGAGCTGTAACCCTCACTGGAAGGTCCACAGCTTCATTCTTGAAGTCAGCGAGACCATGAACCCACCGGAAGGAAGAAACTCCGGATCACATCTGAAGGAATGAACTCCGGACACACCATCCTTAAGAGCTGTAACACTCACCGTGAAGGTCTGAGGCTTCATTCTTGAAGTCAGCCAGACCAAGAACCCATTGGAAGGAATAAATTCCGGACACACCACCACCCGTCCATGAGTCTCATCTCCCATGGCACAGCATATGGATCTCTATTATCATGTTTCTGAAAGGCTGCTTTATAACATTTTCCTGATTGTGTTATGATTGTAGGTGTCTGCCTCCCTAACCAAGATATAATTCTGAAGGGCTGAGAGTATGCCACTCATTTTTGTGTCCCCATAGAACCTGACATAGTGCTTTGAAGGCCACTGTCATATGGAAAATATCCATGGAATTTATACAAGCAGGGAACAAAATATGGCTAATTAATCCAGTTGGATGATTGATGTTAACAGACATTATTTGCTGAACAGTGGGTACTCAGAGAGGTGTGGGCGGCTATTTTAAACCTGTAGTTTAGAACATTGATTTCCGATTTTTTTTTTTTTTTTTTTTGAGACGGAGTCTCATTCTGTCGCCCAGGCTGGAGTGCAGTGGTGTGATCTCGGCTCACTGCAAGCTCCACTTCCCACATTCACACCATTGTCCTGCCTCAGCCTCCCGAGTGGCTGGGGCTGCAGGTGCCCACCACCACGCCTGGCTAATTTTTTTCTACTTTTTAGTAGAGGTGGGGTTTCACCGTGTTAGCCAGGATGGTTTCGATCTCCTGACCTTGTGATCCGCCCGCCTTGGCCTCCCAAAGTGCTGGGATTACAGGCGCGAGCCACCGCGCCTAGCCGGTTTCAGATGTTTTGAGGCAGACTGCTAGAATTATTATGGCTTATAATTCAGGCACATAGTTTAAAAATTTATTATCACGTTCTCTCTTTTTGTCTTAATATTAAATATTTCAAATTCTAACAAAATAGCCTTCTCATCAGTTTTCAAGCATACTTGTGTTTTTTATTCTTTAAAATTAACATTCATAAGATATTATTTGAGTATAATTTTACATCTTCAAACACTTTAAAACTATGAAGCTGGAAATCATTTCCCCAGGGAAAAGTGAAATGGTATTCTTTGTGACTGCTTCAAAATCTAGGGCCCAATGAGTTAGTAGATTCTAAACTTGGCAAGCCAATGTCTACTATTCCTAGTGGGAAATATTTTGGTTTTAACTTCCTTTGGATAATCTCCCAAGCTCAATGGGAAATAAACATACTCCAAGAATCAAGGCTCCTTTTAGAAATTCAATTTAAATTTTTTTTCAGGGATTCTGGCTCTGGCTCATTTTAATTTTTTTCCCCTCGTAATCAACGTTTCATCCTTTTCTTGTCTGCTGCCAAAACCAGCCTTTTCCTGGGCTCCTAGAAATTTGAAACATTTTGGCAGGCTAAAGAGGAAAATGGGTGGGAGAAACTCTCAAAGAGGGTAAATGAGTAATGATGTTTCCACTTCCCAATATTCTAGGCCAGATTGTTTTTCTATGTGGGGGAAGAAAACCTCTGGAATCACTTCAAGTACTCCATAGAGATTCATAGAGCTGGACTTGTAGGGCTGGACTCACTAAATCAACAAATATTTAGCATGTTCTGGGAGCTTTAGTGCATATCAAACTTTTAAAAACTCAGTCCATACTCTTAAAAAGCTTAGATTGAGTTGCAGAGATAAAATGCTTGCCCTGTTTAATGGCAATATAACAAAAGAAATTGCCTCTGAAAAGTACATGGTCAGTTGCCAGATGCATGGTAAAGACAGTAAAAGAAGAACTTGGAGAATGAGGGGATATTTGTAGACTTCATGGTAACATGAGGGTGATCTTAATTTCCAGAGTCCTTGGAGAGGAAATTGAAGTGTTAGAATTATCACAGAAGATGGGTATTTTGCTGGGTTTTGGAGGATTAGTAATAACCATTATTTTTTCTACCCATAAAGTGTTCAACACTGAGTTACTTGCTTTGCATGTATTCCCTTTAGTTCTAACACTGTGCAACGTGGGTCTTACGGGATTTTATTAATGTTTCTCTTTTGTTGGCCTGGAAGTTCCATGAGGACAGAGATGGATTTGTCTGCCTTTGGTCGCCCTTGCATCCTTAAGCGTAGTACAGTCTTTGGCAGATGGGAAGTACCTAATAATTATCTGTGGAGTACAGATGAGGGTCTGAGACTGAGGGTCTGAGGTTAAATAACTTACCCAAGGTCACAGTGCCAATAAATGGCAAAACTAGCATTTGCATCTTAGTCTATGTGGTTGCAAATCCTAAGGCCTCTCGTGGTGTAATGCTCTGAAGTGAGGGATAAGATTTAAATATCTGGAGAAAAATGAGATGGACAAGTCAGGTTGGAAAATAAGCACAAAGAAGATTATGGAGATAATAAAGGCTGATTTAGCTATGGGAGATTTAGGAAAACTAGAAAAACAAGTTGGAGTCAGAATATGTAAAACTGTGTATTAGGCTCAAAACTTTTCATTTTTCTTTCAGTTAATGGAAAATAATAAAAAGGTTTTGTTTTAATTAGAGAAACATATGACAAAAATAACGTTTTAAGCAGATTTATGCAGCAGCTGTGCAAAGGAGGCTTTGGAAGGAGGAGCAGCTGAAGTCTGAGGCCAGTGAGGAGACTGTTGCAGTACTCTTGGCAGAAAGTCATAGTTTCATGGTCAAGGATAACTGGGGCTCTCTTATAGGGAAATGGGTCCTTCATCAGATTAGTGAAAATGGAAATAGTGGGGGTAGGCAAGAGATAATTTGAAGAAAAGATCTTCAGGTGTTCATGACAAGGTATGGACACTTAAAACAATAGAAAATTTAAGGACAACTGGTTGTTGTGAGCCTGTGTAATTGGGCAAATAATAGCACTGTTGAGACGGTAGAAAGAAATCTTCTAGCAGATTTCAGTTTTAAACCTGTTACAATGGGATCATGAATGGCATGTCTAATAGGAATAAATTTCATTGCTCAGGACTGGTACTAAAATTAGACGTCAGAAATATGATAGAGTTATAGAGCCAAGGCATAGAGGAAATTACTGAAACCATAGTAGTGGATGAGGAGAAGCAAGGAGTGATGTTAAAGATAAGCTCTATTTAACAAAAATTAAATTGCTTCTTTTAGTAAAGTTTGTATTTAAATATAGCATAGTACGTTGTACAAATTTTAAGCATAATTTTAGAAAGTGATACAGTCACGTAACCCAGAAAATTATGATGTAGACTATTACCACCATCTTAGAAATTTTTCTGATAATTCTCTTCCTGCAAAGATAGCCACTATTCTGATCTCTGTCACTAGAGATGATTTGGAACCTTACATACTTGAAGTTGTCTAGCACCTACCCCTTCATGTCTGTCTTCTTTGCTCAGTTTTATGGCTGTGAGATGTTATCTTTTCTAATTTGACACATGGGCTATTCAGAATGTGTTGCTTAATTTTAACACATTTAGAAATTTTCTAATTTGCTTTCTGTTATTGATTTTAGCTTAATCCCACAGAAACCAGAAAACATTCTTGGTATTATTTCAGTCCTTTGAAATTTGCTACGACTTGCTTATGGCCTAGAAAATTTTCTATTTTGGTAAATGTTCCATTGCTTTGGAAAAGAATATGGACTCTGGAATGTTGAATACAGTGTTGTATAAATGTCAATTAAGTCAAGTTTGTTCATCATTGTGTTCAGACCTTCTACAATGCTTCTTTAATGCCTTTTTTGTTCTTTCAGTTAATGAGAGAAGTATGTTACATTTTCCCACTATCATCATGAATTTGTTTAGTTCTTCTGTTCTGTCTCTTTTTTTCTTTATTGATTTGGAAGCTTCTCAGGGGCAGATATATTTAGACTTGTTATAGCTTTCTGTTAAAATGAGATTTTTCTACTACAAAATATATCTACTGATCTTTAGTATCATTTCTTAAAGTTTGCTTTTTCTAATATCGTTATGGCTCTACAATTTCCTTTTCATTGGCGTTTTGTGATAAAGCATTTTTCTTTCCTTTTATGCTATTCTATATCCTTATACATAAAGATATCTATTAAATCTTAAATTATAGTCGTAGTTGGGGAAGCTAACATTTAAGGAGGAGGAGCAGGCAAAGATAGGAAAGAGGCAGAAGATAGAAAAAGAGACAGAGGAGTAGGAGAATAGGCTAGAAAGGAATTCATGAAACTACGAAATAATAATTTCAAGGAGGATGGATGATTAAGCCTGCACTGCTGTCTTAGCAGAGGCACATGTCAAGTGCTGTAGAGATAGATACTAGGTCAAATAGACACAAAGGAAAGCCCATTAGGTAGTAGTCATGCATTCATTCATTATTTTTTGAGTAATCTTATAGTAGATAACAGGAAGCAGGTTTAAAAAGATAGTGACAAGAAAATAGAAGCAGCAGGTTGAGACATATTATTTATGAAATTTAGCTGTAGAAAGAGTAATACTGTGCTTTTATTTTCTGTAGAAAGTACTCTACCACTTTAGACCTAATAGAGTCGCATTCTTCGCCTTTCTAATAAGTTATTCAAGCATTCACCTGCCTTTTTAGTAGGTACTTTGGTTCTTCCTTCCAAGTCAACACCCTCCTCTTCAATTATACAGGACTCCCATGGGCTAACACAATCCATGCAGGGTGTCGGTCTACCCTGAGCAGTATGAACAATCAAGTGCCACTGCTGTCTCTGACCCACAGGGTCGGGGGTGGAAGCTGCATCCCGCACTGTGTGACTTCCAGGGAGGGCTCCCTACTGGGGTGGTACTTGGCTGGTTCATCCCTGATTCCACTTGTTTCCCTCTTCCCCCAAAGATAAAACAATTTTCTGTTTTGCTTCAGAACACAAAGTATATGGTTAAATAAATTATGATTCAGCCATCCAAAGGAATTGTTTGCATCTGCAAAGAAAAAGAAATAGAATGAGCAAGCTGACTATTGACCTAGAAAGACCTCCAAGACATACTGGTACTGAAAAAAGGGAAGGTGCAGAACAATGGATATAGAATGCCATGCTTTCCCTGGATAAGGGGATTACTTGCCGACATTTCTAAAGGAGGTTGCCCTGGGTGATCTCGCACATCTGTTCCTCCCCTTCTGAGGGGGATTCCCAAAGTGATTCTAGGATATGCACACATTGCTGGTTAGAAGAAGTCAGTAGAGTTCAGTCATCTCAACTTGGTGTTCCGATACCTCTTTTCATAGAGAAGAGAGAAATAGAAATTGTGTCCTGTAGCCATCCTTTTGCTAGGTGGCTATAATCTGCAAATATATTTTAAAGCTATGTCAGCTTGTGCCTACTTGAGTGCAGGTGAGATTTATGAAACACATATAAAATGCTGTAAGGATAATTAGATAGGTTCTTGGAAAAAGTGAGGGGAGTTAGTTTTGAAGGAGAGGACAGACAACTCTTTATTCAAAACAGAAAGCAAAGAAGACTCACTCAGACCAAATGCAGCAGGTCCTTGAATAACATCGTTTCATTCGACTTGTCTCCTTATAACCTGGATGAGAAAAACAAAATTAATTCCCATCTGGGGCCACTATCTGCATGGAATTGACACATTCTCCCCATGTCTGTGTGGGTTTCCTGTCATATTCCAAAGCTGGGCACATTGGGTGAATTGGCATGTCTAAGTGGTCCCAGTCTGAGTGAGTGTGGTTGTTAGTGGGAGTGTGCCCTGCAATGCAATGGCATCATGTTTAGGCCTGGTTCCCTGCTTAACTGCAGGGAAGAGGTTAAGCAGGAGAGAGCTGGGAGAGGCTCCAGCCACCCTCCACCCTGAACTGGAATAAGTAGGTTGAAAAATGAATGAGTGAATACAAATTATTGTAAAATACCAATTTGTAAAGTGGACAATAATCATACAAATACATGACAATAAACAACAAGGCAGGAAATCCCTCAGCGAGTCCACAAGATTTGTGATTCTTTTTGAACTTTGTGGTGGGTAGTAGGTGTTCCTGACAATTTTTGCTTTGCAAATTTTTGTTCCTTAATTTAACCTACCTGCACTATGACCACAGTCACTCACTGACTCACCAAAAATGGGGTAAATAATTATTTTGCCTGTTTTTATTCATCTTTCTTAAATGTAGCTTTCATTTATTTCCATGTTTAATATTAGAAGTGTTTTGGGTTTTATTTAGAAGCGGCATAATGTTTTTGTGACCAGAACTATGCCCTAGGATTTGCTGTCTTTTATATCAATTAGCCTAGAGCAAAATTTGTTTTGTTGTACATCGTTTCACTTAAAAGTTGACATTTCCGAAACTTTACATGAGGACTCACTGTATTTAAAGTACACGAGAACGAATGGAAAATTCAGAGTTGATGATCTTAATTTTAGTACTTTTTTTTCTTTTTTCTTTTTTTTTTTCAAGAGAGGGTCTTTCTCTGTCTGAAATTTTAAATTTCAGCCTCAACCTCTTGGGCTCAAGTGATCCTCCCACCTTGGCCTCCTGAGTAGCTGGGACTACAGGAATGCGCCACCATGCCCAGCTAATTTTTCTTTAATTTTTTCTTTGTAGAGATTAGGTCTCCCTATATTGCCCAGGCTGGTCTTGAACTCCTGGGCTCAAGCGATCCTCCTGCCTCAGTCTCTCAAAGTGATGGGATTACAAGTGCAAGCCACTGCTCCCAGCCTTGATTTTCTTAATAGAAGGTTACTAGCTAGCAAAGCATTTAGTTGTGATTTCTCTCTTGACACTAGCATAGAAAAAGAATAAATGATGTGCCTAAGTCTATACAGTAACTAAATACTACAAACAAACATTAGAACTTGTCCACAAATTTATTTTTGTTTTTATTATGTAAAAATTTTAGAAAAATAAATGAATAGAGTGATTAACCTTCGCTGATTCATCACTCAGTTTCAACAATTATAAGCATGAAAATGAGTGTGGTTCACCTATACACATTTTTGCAGATTATTTTGCAACTAATCCCAGGCATCATATTATTTTATCCTTAAGTAATTTCAAATGGGATAAAGGAAAGAAACTGTACTAAGGAGTACATTCAACGCTGTAGCCACAAATTAAAAAATTTGAATTTAACAGATGATTTCTATCGAAATACAAATTATCAAAAATTGATCCAAGAAAATAATACAATACTCAAAGTAATTTCCTTAGAAGATACAGGAATATCATTAAAAATTTCATCAAGACCAGATGGTCTTACCACTAAATTTTATCTGCAAAGTTAAAAAATGTTTAAACCATATATTGCGTTGTGTTACTTAAAAATCTCCCAGGACGTAGAAAAAGAAGAAAATTTCTCTAATTAATTTAATTAAGATATTTATGACAAAAATGAGAAATAATTGATATAAGCACGGGAAAGAAAGAAATTAAATTTTCTTTGTGCTGATGATACAAATTCAAGATATTATGTTTAAAAATTTTAAAGTTAATACAAAAATTTAATACGTTGCATAGCACAATATAAATCTACAAAAATCAATAGACTTTCTCTACTAGCTATACACACCTAGAGTTGGAATATAAAAAATTCTATTAAAATATAGATGAGCCAGGCGCAGTGGCTCACACCTGTAATCCCAACACTTTGGGAGGCCGAAGCGGGCGGATCACCTGAGGTCAGGAGTTCAAGACCAGCCTGACCAACATGAAGAAACCCCATCTCTACTAAAAATACAAAATTAGCTAGATGTGGTGGCCCATGCCTGTAAACCCAGCTACTCAGGAGGCTGAGGCAGGAGAATTGCTTGAATCCGGGAGGCAGAGGTTGTGATGAGCCAAGATTGTGCCATTGCACTCCAGCCTGGGCAACAAGAGCAAAACTCCATCTCAAATAAAAGAAAAAGAAAAAGAAAAAATATATAGATGAATACCATATAATAGATTTAACAAGAGAAGCACGGGATATATATGAAGAAACTATCACATCTTATTGACTTATGAAGGATGTAAAAAAAAAAGATCCAAACAAATGAAAAGACACTGTATTCTTGAATGGAAAGACTTAACATAAACAGCAACAAATTTACAATTAGAAAATACACAATTCAATAGAAAAGAGGCAAACAATATGAAAAATTTAATAGATGAGTAAACTCAATCAATGTAGGAAATGGGTACTCATGAATGACTGGTAGATATATGAACTGTTACAGCATTTGGGACAATATATTTAGTGGAACCTCTTAAATTTAGACACACACATGCCTTTCATTTTAGCAATTTCACACCTGTGAATTTAGCCCACAGAAATAAAAAATATTCATAAAAGACCAGTATATATGATATAGGAACAAGATATTTGTAGTGAGCCCGCTTGAAATGGCAAAAAAAGAAAGAAAAGTGTATTAGTCTGTTCTCTCACTGCTCATAAAGACATACCTGAGACTGGGTAATTTATAAAGTAAAGAGGTTTAATGGACTCAAAGTTCCACATGGCTGGGGAGGCCTCACCATCATGGTGGAAGGCGAATGAGGAGCAAAGTCACGTCTTTCATGGCAGCAGGCAAGAGAGCTTGTGCAGAGGAACTCCCATTTTTAAAACCATCAGATCTCATGAGATTTATTCACTACCACAAAAATAGTATGGGGGAACCGCTCCTGTGATTCAATTACCTCCCACGGTGTCCCTCCCATGACATGTGAGAATTATGGAAGCTATAATTCAAGATGAGATTTGAGTGTGGACAGAGCCAAACTGTATCAAAAAGCTAATGCCCAGGAATGGAAGAATGTGTCAATGTGTGAGTATAAAGTGTATATAATATCCCATTTTGGTAAAACCAGTAATGTATATATATTTAATTGCATATAATAACATTATCACAAAGAAAAATAAGAAAGAATAATAGATTATTAAAATGGGATAACTAGTTGGAAAAAAATAAGATTATATTCTTAGGGGGAAAGGCAAGGGAGGAACTATAAAAGAATTTTAAGAGACTGCACTAAAATCTACACCAGTATGTGTAATGGACTATTTATGCATTTTTCTAAAAACAAATTTTATACACACACATACACATGTACATGCACACACACACACAATTTTTCAAAATTAAAAACACAAGACAAGTTTTCTGTTTTTAAGTACCTTGTAGTTTACTATTCAGATTATAATATAAAGTAGAAATTGAACATACTGAATAAACCTGCTTAGTTTCACCTTACAAATCACCTTCTTATTTAATCATCAAAAATTCTCATTAATAATAATTTTTGGGAACATATTTTCTGAGTAGGCTATTGGTCAGGGATTTGGTTTATCCTACACATTTTCTTCCTTGCAGGAGTTTTCATATAGAGAATGCATACAAGCCACGAACCATAAGATGCCATACTGTTACTTAGAGCTAGGACTAAAAGCCATCCAATGATGAGCTTTTTGGTTAAAGAAAATGTAGCTTAGACTAGAGGTTAAAGTGAGGTATTCTTCCTCCTATACTGAAAATCTAAATCTCAGAATGAAAATGCTGAGGGGTGCTTGTTGGAGGAGTGGATTATGATCATGTAGGTAGAGTAGACTGTGAGATCCAGTTGCCCAGCCAGCTTTTATGGAGTGAGTCTACAGGCCAGTCTCACATCTACTCTCTGAGAGTGGATGTGGGGTGAATGGCATCCTCCTCCCAGCCTTTGGGTAAAGCATAGTCCACATTTGCTAACTGCTTGAAAGAAGCATTTGAGGAAGAGGTCACACCTCACCTAAGGGTAAGAAGAGAAAGAGGAAGTGCTTGCACTAATTCTTGCTTTTGAGCTGCTGCAAGCCTCCAACAGTGAAACGTAGTCCATGAACATCACGTTCAGGATAATCAAATTAGTCATTCTTTTCTTCTGGAGGAGCAAAAAGGGCATCAGAGAGAGGAGCCAGAGACATTCCATCTCAAACTCCTCAAAGAGAGAATCAAGGGAAGATGCCCCTCCCTCTGCAGGCTGCTTGCAACTTGAAAAATTGTCGCTGACACTGTCAATGATATTTCATAAGAATGATAAGATCTCATTTCATAAGCATCATAACCATTAGGTGGTAGTCTTCAAGCAGTTTTTGAAATGTCCACAGATAAAAAGAAAAAACATTTTCTACCTTGTTTTTGGTCATCTATTTACCTTAAATGTTTGATTTCAATTATGCCAAGAAATGTGCAAGAAATGAGAGCTCTTCAGGAATACTGCCAACAGTGTTAACTTGAAAGTTACATTTGATTATTTTGTAGACATAAGATTCTCCTTACATTGATGCAGGAGTTACAGACAAAAGAATTATTATTATTATTGTTTAAATTGTGTAATTAGAAAAGATGGTTGTATTGTGTTAATAGTTTGCATTAACAACTTGGAACCAGTTTTTAAATGACTGGGATTGTTGTTTGCTTAGAAATAGCATTCAAACAGCTTGAGGGATTGAGTCTTGAAATTCTCAAAGGTTACAAAAGCATGCAGTAACACACTTTTGTACACACTTTTGAGGGTACAGATTGGTAAATATGTGCATTTATATCTGAACACTTTCAAGTTTGCTTTAATACTATTTTTTTCTCTTAGTGTTAATGCAAATTTGCATCTAAATATTTACCTAGTACTTACTATGCTTCTAGAACAATTCTCAGCTCTGGAGATTGACAAATTCATGTCTCTACAGTTGATACTTCTAAGGAATAAGTGCATGGCTTCATATAATTCACTTGTCCTGATTGTGGAAGAAAAAAGTAAGGCTTGTGTCTCAACATGTGTCCGGTACTTTTATGGCATCCAAGCCACAGATCTGGGAGTTTCCATGTGTTTCTCCTGACGCTTTACCCTCCCTAGCTTGACCTACACTGCAGTAGGCCACATACTGGTTTTCTCTCCCCAGCTTTGTCTTCCTTGCTATCTCCACTGCCCCTTCATTTGACATGTCATTTCCCACACTGTAATTCCTCAATGAGTTAATATCCAGCTACGCTCCAAGAGACATTCATAACTCCAGAATCCGAGTTATAAATACTGTCTCTCAATAAAAATCAGGGTCTTATGTTTCCCTAGTTCCTAAATCCTATCCAGTCTAATTGGTTGTGTCTTCTTACACCTCTTCCTCTTTCCCCGCTCCTACTTTAGTTGGCTTGTTTCAGGCTCTCAACATTTTCTACTTGGATTATGATTAACAATCTCTTGCTTCCAGCCTTGCCCATTCCTTGCCATTTAACCAATAGCTGGTAGCGTGGCCTTATGAAACACAAATTTGATCAAGTTGCTGCCTTAAAGGAAAGACAACAGCAACCATCAGCACCCATTGGTGGTTTTCAGCAGCTTTCAGAATGAGGTCCACATTTCTTTGCATGGCACCCTTAGCACTTGATCTGCCCTTAGCACTTGATCTGGCCCTTGCCTAACTCTCTGGTCTCATCTTTTGCTGCTCTGCTTCTCCATCAGCCACAGTCAATTTCACTGAATTACCTGTGAGTTTCATAAGACCTTTTCCCTGCTTTCTTGGACTCCTGCAGTTTTGCTCTCCGGTTAGAATTCCCATCCTCTTTTTCTCCTCACAATTATTTTGCTGGTTAACTCCTAGTTGTTTAAAAAACATGTCTCGTTTTTCCCCAGAAACCTTTTCCAGCATTAATTACCTTTTTTATGAGAAGACCACAGCTTATTTATCATATGTACTTCTTCAAGGTGCAGCAAGTCGCCCAGCACAGGCAGACCCGCCTAAAGCTAATAATCTTCCTGACCTGAGACTCTCCAACGGACTCTTCATAGGATTCTGCTGAAGAGCTGGTTTTGTTTTCTTCATGTTATTATTTTTTTGAGGCTAAAAAAATGTAGTTGAAGACTGAAGAGTGAAATCAAATTGTTCCCTAAATATTGGAATATGTTATCAATTAATTTATTTGGAGGTATAGATTATTTAATTCCACTATAGTACTTTGATTGCAAAGTAACCAGAGATGTTTTCACGTAGGTGATGCTGAATTTCTAAAAAAACAGCATCTGTATTATTTTTATGGACTTTTATCATAATCACCAGTGCCATCATTATGATAATTTTTTTCATCTATAGGTAGAGTTAGTCTGAGAATAGGCTTATTTCTGTTTTAAATGATAGCTTCATTTTTGCTAAAAATACTTTTTGATTCACTTATTTTTAAGACTTTGCTACATGGTTTGTCAGGCCCTGGGTTTCTGGATGCATTGCATAATTAGTGTAAACTTGGAGAAACTTGTTTTGTTTTGTTTTTAATGATCCAAATTTAGTTGCTTTTAGTCACAGAATTTCTGTAAATACAAACTTATGTCAGAAGAGGCTTTTATTTACTTTGTGATTCAACTCAGCATGTTTATTTAATATGCAATGATTCAGCTTACTGGCTCCTTTAGAAACTTGGAGTGTGTGTTCTCATGATGGCTGAATAAGTTGATGGCTTTGATCTGAACTGTAAAGGCTCAGAGGGCATTTTTTCCTTGCAAATTTGCCTTTGGAATTTCTCTTTCTTTTCTGTTAGGAAAGTACTATTGTTTGACCGTAGGGCCAATCTCATGTAGTTTAGATTCCCCATACTTGCAGAATTAGAGTTTTTTTCTTCATTATGGGATGCTTTTTGGTGGTTTCAAATGGAAAAAGCAGAGTCATTCCAGGCACTGACAGAAATCTGTGCTGTTGATTTTTGTTTCCTTCCTGGACTTTCCAAAGGAAATACAAAAGAAGATATTGATATTAATCTGTTAGATCACAAAAAACCAATGTACAACTAAATGAACCTAGATTAATTTTTTCAAAGCCCAAACAAAAGAAAGATTAACAGTACATAGTTCTTTTTTAGACAAGACTGACTTGCACAGTCTGTCCCCTGAGTCACTAGGCTTCCCACCTCAATTAGTCTGCATTTGCTCATTTTCCCACTCTAACATTTCTTAGTAGTAACCAGCTTCTATCTTCTCTTTGCTTTACATGGTCACTCTTCCTTTTGTGATCATCCCCCAAATATCTCTTATCTCAGTTGGCACTCACTGCTGTCATTTATCCTCTCTAATCACCTGAACTCCTAGGTGTTGGGTGAACCTGTCCCTTAGGCTACCGTAGCTTGCAGAGACTTGGCTTTCAGCCTTAAGGTTCAACATGCTGCTGGAGTTCCTTCCATTGCCTCCATCTTCCAGGCAGCTGGAAGTGGAAGGAACAAGACATCTCACCACCAAGCCAGCTTTCTGTAAGTACGCTGCTTACCCTCTCTTACCAGAACTTCCTCAATGGCCACAGCTTTCTAATGATCATTTGTAAGGATAGCTATAAGAGAGGCTGTAAAATGCAACCTTCGTCCAGGGGCATTGCAACCCCAGTGAAAATGGATTTCTATTACTTAGAAGATGAGAAGAGCTATTGGGTAGCAATGAGCCATCTCTGCTAAAACTCAGAGAAAACAAGCTAACTAGGAGTTCAAGAGTTCTTTTTTATGTCCTTCAAAAACACATTTGTCTTGAGAAATAAGTCTAGGTTTTTAACCACCTTTTTGTTTCAAGCATGAGTAGTAAGTCCATTTTATTGACTATAAAAGTATATTGACATTCTTTATATTTTGAAAGTTAGGCATCTTAGTGTGCTTTGTTCTTTGTAATGGTTTCTGTGTATCTTTACTGGAGTCTTTAGCTTCCCCCTCTCTTTACTCCTCTTTTGAGATTCAGACTTACTCAACCAGAACAGCATTTTTGCTGGTTCTCCAACCATGTTGAGTTACATTCACTTCCAGATTCTTAAGTCATAGAATTATGAATCTTTTTATTTTTGACAAATGTCTTCTGTGAGTATTCACGAGGGTGTATCTGACCAGTAAGCAATTTTCTTTTCCTGCCAGTTTCTCGCCCCATTTTCCTTCAGTGTGATTTGCCGGCAGCTTCCATCCCTTTTTCCTAGGGCTGAGCACGGGACCCTGGTCTGGTTAGTATGTTCTCCTTTCCTGTTCAATGGTTGCTTCAGGGACAAACAAATGACTCAACCAACGTCTTTTACTGAAACCCCTGCAAGGGGGACTGTCTCTTTTTCTGAGATTGTTGAGGAGCCATCTCTAACTCCTCAAAGAGAGAGAAAAAGAGCTTATGTTAGAATGAGACCAACACAGAGGAAAACAAAGCTGATAGATGGATTAAGCAACTTTTCTGGGGACATCTTTGTAGAACTTGAATCTAACCTGCCTAATGCTGTATCACTCCTTGATTTTTGTGTTACACATGCCGATAAAGATACCTTTCTCCCTTTAAGCCAGTTTCAGTAAATTTATGCAACTTGCACCTAAATGAGTCTCCATCAATTCAATTTGGTAACTTCTTCTGGGCTCCTATTCATTCTACTAGCTAACTCCTTTTTCTTATTGAAGTGTACCAGCTTTATGAGATACACATGACCCTACATGTGCTAGATAAATTGCATAAAGTCGTATGAAATAATTCTATCACAAAACCTGCTGATGTCTGTTTAATGGTGCTACTGAGAAATAATCAGGTTCTATATTGACATGAAATAAAGGAATTCATTTCAACTTGAATGCAATTGCATCAGTTTGTCTGCTGTCACTCCTTAGCACACAAAGAATGCAGAGGCAACTGACCAGACCCGTAACTGCGTACCAGAGAGAGGGAAAAGCAGAATGAGGCACAAACAAATGCATTTCAGAGAATGCAGGTATGTTCCCAGTTGTTCTTTGAACATTATTAGTGCTATCAAAACACGTTTTCAAAATGTTTTGAAGAAAATTAAAATCTCTTCCGAAATCAGGGAATCATGTCTGTGTTCCATGAAACTTGACCTTTGAGCAATTATGGAAAACAACAAGGAGTTTGTCAATATTAATAAGGATCTTGATATAGTTAATCTACAGTTAATTATTCAATCTAAAATAACAACGAACATGGAGAAAGGGAAGCAAAACTAACATTTGTTGAGGTCAGTTATGTACTAGGTATGGTCTAGCTTTCTTTCATGCAGAATTTGATATTAAAGAAAGCAGAGGCATTTTCAAAGCCGTAACTGTCTAAGGAACATGAATATGTAAGGAAAATGGTAATATAGTGCCTGATACATAGGAAATATTTGATAAATTATAGCAAATATGGTTATTGTTGATGATGATGATGACATGCAAATACCTGGATAAGATAAACCCTCCTGGAGCACTGAGGTTGGGGTTCTTAGTAACCTGAACAAAGAGGCCAGGTACACAGTGGCTCTTGTATTCTAATTGAGGGGAATAAAATATCTGCACCATTGTCTTCTAAAGGCAAATATTAAAATGAATATTCTGAAGTTTATAGTACAGTGAATCAGAGTCCTTAACCATAGAGCAAAAGTCATTTGTATTTTTCACAAGCTCCCTAGGAGGTTCTTGATGTCCATTAAAATGTGAAAATCTTGGTCTGGGGGAAGGGGATTGACACGATGGGAAGGAGAGGATGTCACTGTATTTCACTGACCGTTAACTTGCCTCTTTTTTTTTTTTGAGTATAATTTTTGTTTTTATTTTAGATTCAAGGGGGTACATGTGCAGGTTTTTACCTGGGTATATTGTGTGATGCTGAGGTTGGGGCTTCTAATAATCTCGTTGCCCAAGTAGTGAATATAGTACCCAGTAGGTAGCTTTTCAACCCTTGTTCCTCTCACTACCTCCCCACTTTTAAAATCTCCATTGTCTGTAGTTCCCATCTTTGTGTCCGTGAGTACCCAATGTTTAGCTCCTACTTATAAATGTGAATATGCAGTATTTGGTTTCTGTTTCTGCATTAGTTTACTTAGGATAATAGTCTCCAGCTACATCAATGTTGCTGTGAAGGACATGATTTCATTCCTTTTTATGGCTTTGTAGTATTCCATGGTATATATGCACCACATTTTCTTTATCCAGGTGACCACTGCTGAGCACCTGGGTTGATTCCATATCTTTGCTATTGTGATAATGCTGCAATAAACATATGAGTGTAGGTGTCTTTTTGGTAGAATGATTTATATTCCTTTGGGTATATACCCAGTGATGGGATTGCTGGGTTACATGGCAATTCTGTTTTTAGTTCGCTGAGAAATCTCCAAAATGCTTTCCACAGTTGCTGAGCTGATTTGCATTCTCAACAGTTGTGTTGTGTTTCCTTTTCTCCCCAACCTTGCCAACGTGTTCTTTTCTGACTTTTTAATAATAGCCATTTGGACTGGGGTGAGATGGTAATCTCATTGTGGTTTTGATTTGCATCTTCTGATGATTGGTAGTTTTTGAGCACTTTAACTTTGAAAATCTTCTAAATTAATTTAACATCACCAGAAAATAATTTCAGAACAGTTTCAATCCAATATTATTGTTTAATCTTTCAAGTCTCACAAACATTTCTTTCCAATGAAAGCACAATCTCAATTTACTAAGCAACCATAACTATGTGGCAAACACACTATATTTTTAATGTGCGCTGTATCCTGGGGGTTAAAGATTATATGTCTCAATTTAACATATTTATTTACTTTCTTTTCCTTTCCTTTTTTCTTCCCTTTCTGCCTCTCTCCTTTTTCCATTCCCTCGCAGTCACTCTTTTTTTTTTTTTTTTTTGAACCTTCCTTTCTGTTTTCCTCATGATGCAGTGTTTCAGTGTGACCAGCAGAGGACACTATGCTGCAGCAAGTCTGGGCATCAACTATCTAAAAGATAAATTGCTGATTGAATTCAAAGAAGATAGATTAAAACAAGCTTGTAAATGTTGTTAAATACATGAATGCCTACTGCATTTTAATTATGGTGATTTACATGGACCTACCATGATCACGTACTTCATAAAACAAACTTTGCCTTAATAGCTGCACTTAACGATGTACTCTTTCCTTTATGAGAATTTAATTCTCTGAATATGATACGTTTTTAAAATAAGACAAACTCAAACCAGTTGCCAGTAGATCCGCAGCTCCTCCTGAGGTCCTTGTTTTATGGGTCTGTTCTACTGTGTAATTGTTTAGTTTAACTTGGTAAACATGTCAGTTTTCCCAGGATAATTAGGTGGATAAACAAAATGTTCAAAAAGAAATGGAGCCAATTAGACTTTTTATCAAAGACATACACACAAAAAAGACTTTACAAATGAGTGGACTTTTCCTTAGAGGTTTGATCTTAAATTAGAGTTCCTGGAATTTACAAGGGACCAAGGAGGCAGTTTTCCTAAATATAACGAAATCTTAATTATCTGGGGAGGAGAGCAAATGAAAGATACAAACTCTCACATGCTTTGAAATCATACTTGGGTTGGAAATGCAGAGGCATGAGTTCAGTAAGAGCATAATTTTATCCCCACCTGCTCACAGCCACTTTTAAACAGGTTGGGCAACTGGAAGAGAATGCCCTGTGGCTTTGGGTAATTTTCTTAGAGCTAGCTCAAAGTAGACAGGTACCCAACATATTTTTAATACTATTAAATAGGTGGCAGTACCTGTTGTGGACAGTTGTGTGTTGTATAGATGGAGACTTCAACAATTGTTTGTTCTAAAATCAACAGTCCATTAATATATTGGGTGCTCTTTCTGTAGAGCTTAACGGTGTTTTAAGAATCATATCACTTTATTCTATTTCTTATTTTTGGTCATTGAAAATAGACTCTTATTTGGAGTGTAACATATGATCTGACTTCTCTATCCAGATTTTGTCTCATGTTTTCTGCTACTTCTCTATAAAGATAGTTTGGTCCTCAGGTGTTGGTTTATGTTGCTGTGATTCAAGACTTGGTTCTATTAGTACAGAATCCAGACATACGTTTGTTTCTCTTTGAAAAATTTCATAATGTAACCCAGTGAATAAAATATTTACCAATATTTTTTCTTTATCACTTCTTACCACAATTTTTCCTAATTATTATTCTTTTTTAATTCTGGAAAGCCACTCAAATAAAATATCTTCAGAATTAACAAAATAAGTTTCTAAATTTAAGGATTCCTACAATTACCTCCTGATTATATAGTAATATTATATAGATACTGCCACTTCTTCACACTTTAAGCTTGTGTACTTTCTCTAAATTTCTGTATTTTTATGAGCTTCATTTGGGGTGGTAATAAAATATGATGCAGAAAAAAAGCCCTTTTATTCTGTAATTATAGCCTCTGTTTTTCTACATAGTTCTCTGAGGATTTCTTCACCTTGCTTCCAGGCTTGTCTGAATTTCTAACTGCTTTTTCTATTGGTTGTCTCAAAGTCTCAGTATAGTACTAAAGTGCTTTCTATTTGTTGCTATATCCGTTACCACTGACAACCTCAGAAATCTTTGTCTCTTGGGTGCCATAGCAATAGGCTGGACACAGCTACCCAGTGTCTTGTGAGATTAGTTCATCACGCATTTAGGAGAGTAAACTGTTGTTTGACATGTAGGAATTAATAAGTGGGTAGTGTACAAAGCCTTTTGTTTTTATTTGTGGAGAGGACTTTAAAAGGGAAAAACTAGGAACATAGTCTAGGCCATGTATAGAAAAGATTGCTTGACAGTAGTTACGGGATAATGCCTGAGAGTCCTCATGTTTGAGACTGGTGTGTGCTAAGTGTAATGATGTAATCTGAAGAGAGGGTGGCCGCTTCTCTCAAAATGGTTTTATGCTAGTTCTACCTTTCTAGAGACCCACATCTACACTCAATATTGCAGCCCTTGAACCAGCAATCTAGGGACACATTTTCCAAAGAGTCCTTACATAGTTTGATGTCTTTACAAGGATTTTTTAAAATTTTACATTTTTTTTTGCTTGTCTTTAAAAAATGAAACAGCTGTATTTTGAATAGAAATTTGAGAATAGCCAAGGTATCAATAAATAAAAAAAAATCATCCTAAATAAAAAACCAAGGAAAACCCAAAACCCTATTCAAGTTTGAAGATGTAAAAAAATATATATATATATTTGGATAGTTGGGTAGGCAGATGGGCAGAGACATTGCTATAAAAATGTGATCATACTATAGTGCTATTTTAAAATAATGAGTTTACATTTAATTTTACTACAATTTAACAGAAGAAAGAAATGAAGGGAACTGAAGAAAATGCTACACTTCAGATAAAAGTTTCTTTAGTATAAAAGGTACTATGCTATAAAGAATCTCAGATTTTTAAAAATACACTTAAAAAACCTACCTATGGGCTGGGTGGCATGGCTCACACCTGTAATCCAGCACTTTGGGAGGCTGAGGCAGGTGGATCATGAGGTCAAGAGATCGAGACCAGGCTGGCCAACATGGTGAAACTCTGTCTGCACTAAAAATACAAATATTAGCTGGGCGTGGTGGTGTGTGCCACCTGTAGTACCAGCTACTTGGGAGGCTGAGGCAGGAGAATCACTTGAACCCTGGAGGCGGAGGTTGCAGTGAGCCTAGATCACGCCACTGTACTCCAGCCTGGTGACAGTGAGACTCCATCTCAAAAAACAAAACAAAACAAAAAACAATAAACAAAACAAAACTATCTGTGAAAGAAACTCAAATCAATTGGAAATTTCTTCTAAACTCTGGGCTTGATGAATCGATCTCAACTTTTCCTTCTATCTCATGTTCTTGGAATGAATTCTTAACTAGATATGAGTTAATATGAGCCTCTCTTTTTGCAAGAAAAAGGGCTAGTTGCATCACCTAGGAAAAAGGAGACAGACCTTTCCAGCATTATGAACAGGTACCCAGGTGTGAGTAACATTTCAGAGCCCATATCAGATAAGGGTAAACAGACTCTAATTCATTCTTCCCTCCCTCCATTGACTCTCAAAGTGGTAGAAACTCAATAAGGGCTGAAATGGACTGAAGCCAGAGAGAGGTGATCTCTGGATTTTTCCTCCTATATTCCTTGTATTTGGCCTTTATCTGGCCTATGGTTGAATTCAGGAATGACACAAGAAGTTGTGGTTTTCCCCATTGGATAATGGTCATAGAGTCATCCCGGTGACTTCTCCTAAGCTAAGGATAACTATGAGTTAAAGATAACAAAGAAGAATATGGTTTCATCCAAAGGCTTGTTGTCATCTGTGTAAACCCTCAGTGAGGGGGGCTAAGCAATTACCAGTAGTGAGAGGGCAGGGAAGAGAAGCACCTGGCTCCAATATTATCCAGGCAGCCCCTGAAATCTTACAGCCAACCACTTCCCAAGCAGTCTCTCAAAATAGAATCTACTAACAGAGAAGTCAGAAGTTACTCTATGGCCATAGCAACTGGGTTCAGAAATCAAAGAATAGCAGCCATGTTGCTACAGGATCTTGCACCCTTCCATGCTTGCTGGAGGTGGCAAGTGTGAACAATTTAGCATTTTTGTCATTAGGGTTTTTCTGAGGAATATATAATTTTTTTTTATCAAAACAGGTGGGAAATCCTAAGTGAATTCACAACTTTTTGTTTGTTTTTTGTTTTCCAAATAAGACTATGAAATCCTCCAATTAAAAAAAAATTTCTGTTCAGCAAAAGGTTTATGAGACCAACCTCAGAAACCAAGTTTCCAAATCTGATGGCAACATTACTAAGTTTATTAAATTCATGGTTTCATTAATAGTGAATTGAGCTGTAAGCAAATGTCATGGGTGGAAAGATCAACAGCATGGTCTCTGTTATATTATATATATATATATATACATAATATATATAGTATATATATAGTATATATATATACTATATATATTATGTATATATATAGTGCCTTAATTATATTATGTGGATAATTGCATAAGAACCATGTAGTAATGCTACTGAACAATGGGTACATTGTCCTTTCAAAATGAGGAAGTACACAGTTTCCAATGTTGCCATCACAAGTTGAACTTATGGGGACATTAGGTCCTATGACTTTATCCAGAGAGTTGGATTCATCTCCTGCTAAATGGAAAAAAACTTCAAACTTTATTCCACATCTGTGTTATTCTCACCATATCCTCCTTTGCACGTGTATAACAGGAATCAGAGCTGAAATTTGGACAAAGTCAAAATCTCTATTCAATCTTTAAATACTTAACGAATATTGATTGAAGAACCAGATGATTCTCAAAGATAGTTCTCCCCAAGGATGAGAAATAAATGATCTCAACCTTGTAAATTTTAAGTTTTGTTAGGTGGGATTAGAACAGCCCTTAGCCTAGAGCTAATTTGTCCCCATCTTGAGGTGATATCCTTCTGAATGCTCAATTTGATGTCCTGTGACTTATGAAGTTTCTCCACTTGGGCTGGTGGGAACCCAGTCTATACCTGTCCCCGTGTGATCTTCAAATATTGATCCCGGAGGGGCTTCTTTTGCTAGACTTGCATAGTTTCTCCTCAGTTGTGTGCTGATCAGAATTCAGCTGAAGGCTCAAAAGGGACCCTCTGCACACCCTTGTGTGTGGCTTTCTTTTGGGAATCTGCCTATGAACTCTAGCTGTCTTGGCCTCCCAGCTCTGTTTCCTCAGCTCTGGGACTCTACCAGTCTCCTCCTGGGTTTCTATTCCCTGAACTGTGGCCCAGAAACTCTCTCCAGATAGAAAGCTGGGTCAATGACAGGGACTTCACTTCTTTTTTTTTTTGTTTCCTGTCTCTTGGGTCACTGTCCTATGCTGCCTGATGTCCAATGTCTGGAAATCACAGTTTCATATATTATGTCCATATTTTTAGTTGTTTCATGGGAGGGGATAAATTTAGTCCCTCTTACTCTGTCTTGTCTGGAAATAACCATGTCAATTTTAAATTAGAAAACATTCTTTATTGCTGTCTCTATTAAAAATTGCCTATGACTCCAAACAAATATTATCTTTTACACTGGTGAGTTGGTTTACCATCTTCTGCTTTAGGGTAAGACGTTGCCAAGAGAGAGTGTCAAGTGTCAGAGAGAGTTGACAGGACTCCTTAATGGTACTACAGATGTCTCTAAAAAATTAGTTAGTTACAGGTTGATCACTATGATAAATAGCTCCAGTGTTGAGTTCCACTTCTATTTAAATAAAATAAAATTTAACTTTGAAGATTAAACTTATGGACTTCATTTCATAAGGTCTCTTCTCTCTCTTCTCTCTTTTAGAATAGCTGCATCTCTAGAGCACATAATGATTGCATATTCTCAGAGGTTACCTTTAGGATATGTAATCATTAGCAGATCTGTGAGTGTAAATGCAGGTCACTTGATTCTAGGCTTGTGTTTTGCCTTATCCAGTTTATTTTTATTTTTATGTTTTGCCTTATCCAGTTTTAATAACAGGTCCTGGATCATATACTACATATTGAGAAGAAATTAGAGTAGTATCTATACAGATAGATGATGAGACAATAAAATTGAATAGGCTTTATGCTTTCTTTAACTTTCCTTTTGATTCCATTGAAAGCTCTTTTAAGATGTGTTAAACTTAAAACTTATTTGTGGCAAGTGAATGTGGTATGTGTGTCCGTGTATGTACAATGTGTTGAAAATGAAAACATGACTGGCACAGATGACATGAGTGGGAACACTGCAAATTTGGTGAAGTCCTAAGAATTTTAGAAGAAAAAGACTTCTCACAAACAAGGCATACAACTATACAAAGTAAGGATGTGTGTTAGTTTCTAGAAAAGTTATAAGAAAATGGGAGAAATGTCATATTATTGCTACATCTTTCACATAAAGATACTTTCAATGACCTTTTTTTAAAATTGATTTTTTATTGTATAAACTTAAGGCATACAACTTTAAGCCTTTTAAGCAAAGCTTAAACACACTGTCATTTTGGGAAACAGAAAATACAAATATGAAGAAACAGTAGGTAAAAAAATACTTTGGGATGATGTTAGGAGTCAGGGGACCAGATACAGTGGCTCAATATCTTAAAAAGTCACTTACCTTGTGGTAATCCTGCTATAATCTCACTAGAAATTCGGCAAAGTATCTCTTCATAAGCATTTGTTTTTAATTTAATAGGTCTCCAAATTACTCAGGATAATCAGATCATATTTTGGTTAACCTCGATGTTAACCATGATAAAGCCATTTGGTGCTTATTTTTTATCTAAAAGATGGAATGATTTTTTTTGACTGCCTCTCCTCTTTACAAGTCAATACATTATTTCTTTCTTCTTACAGTTAATCTGAAATTTATTCTGTTTTATAAACCTATGCCAAATAACCCCACTAATAGTAATGTGTTAATTTTTTTCTAATTATTACAGTATTTATAGCTAATGTTATCCAATTATATATATTGGACTGGATACTGCCTTGCTTATGTATGATACTTAAGTTTTGTCAAGTCATTTACAAGGTTCTTGAATACAGAGTCCCTATAGTTTTCTTCTATATATTTTTCTTCTTTCTATTAGCCCACTACTAAGTTGAGAGTAGATGCTTGATAATTTGTTGTCTTGAAATCAATTCTAAGAATTTAAAGCTAGATATAAACCCCTTCCCCCTCCACTATTACCAGCTTAATCCCGTCAACAGTTCAGAAAAATAAGACAGGAAATAATTGCTTGTGAAGGGCCGGCCACACAAGAAGTTAGGTATAAAACTACAATTGGACCTCAGACTTTCAAACCCATAATTCTGAACTCAAAACAAAAGGCCACACAGCCTCCATCTATATAATTAGATTTAGAAAGCACTCAGGAAAGCAAAGCTGCTCTTGTCCTGAAGGAAAGTTTGTGACTGTGTATTCTTTGCAGAAAGTAAGGACTATGGATCTCATTAAAATGTCCCCAACCTCAGGATACTATCAGTATAAACATTCTTGAAGGGGAACATATATTCTGGGTCTGGGAGACAAATCCCGTCTGGTCTACCTTGGATGGAAGGCTCCCCTACTCTGTAGTGGTTGGTTGTTTTGTTGTGTGTGGACAGCTGAGAGTCATTTCCTCATCTTTATTCCAAACGAAGCTGGACACTCCCTTTTCATTTTTGAAAAGTAATCTGTGTGAGAAGGCAGCCAGCATGTTTACCCACTGGGCTTGGAGCCAGACTTCTTTCCCTGGTTCTTCCTCTCTCTGTTTCTCAATCTCCCCTGCTCTAAGATGGCCAGATATGAAAAGCTGCCAATCGGGATGCCAGAACATCAAAGAGATCGCTCATGAGAGCACACAAAGTCCCATTTGTTCAGCACTTGGACGGAGATGCCAGCAGCTTCCAGGCAGAGGGAGAATCGAAGGTTTGTCTTCACTTGACTTCTCGCTCACACCATCTGGCTGTTGGAGAATCCTTTCATTTCTTCCCGTGGCTGGACCAAAGGGAGAATGACTGTGAATAGAAGTGCCTTTTCAACCTTCACTTGTATCCATTTTTAAAAGGACAAATAAGGTCATCTCTGCTTCTGAAACTAATTGTTAAGATTTCTTTAAAAAATTCTTTTTGCTATTAATAACCTTGATATATTAGATTCTAGATTTAAGGGATAAACATGGTAGTGGTATCTGGTAATATGGAGTGGTCTGATTTTTATGTGTCATAAAAGTATTTTATCAGTGTCCCTCCCAACCATAAATTATCTTTCAGATGTTTCACATGAAGCGTAGAATTCTAGTTAGAATCCTGGAGATTCTACTCTTACTGCTCCTTCTTTGGCAAAAGCTTACTTTCAGTATTGAACAGTGCTGGGAGTATAGTGTTAAGTGGTTGGCAGTTATTTTATACTGGGTGAATATGTTTTAGATTTGTTTCAAATTACAGATTTTGAGGATAGATATGGTGGGGTTGGAAAATGTAAGGATATTTGTAGGTGAGAAGGAAATCCATCTAAAGACATAAAAAGTACTGGATTGGAAGACTTCTAAGCAGGGCCAGGATTAAGTGAGGCTGTCAGCCTGTGTGTGTGTGTGTGTGTGTGTGTGTGTGTGTGTGTGTGTGTCTGATAGTAGTGGTAAAAGCACTTAACCTGAGATCTATCCTCTTAATTTTTAAGTGTATGATACAATATTGTTAATCATAGGCTCAATGTTGGACGGCATATCTCTAGAAGTTTTCATCTTGCATAACTGAAACTTTGTATCTGTTGTACAACAACTCTTCTTTCCCCTAATCCTCAGCCCCTGACAGCCACCATTCTACTCAGCCTCTATGAGTTTGGCTGTTTCAGATACCTCATATAAATGGAATCATGCAGTATTTGTCCTTCTGTGGCTGCTTTATTTCTCCTGGCATAATGTCGTAGGGCATAGTATTTAAGGAGGCATTTGTTCTTAGCCTCATGTAAGTGCAGGCTGAGCATCTGAGTTTGAGTGCCTGGATACATTTTGCACCTTGAGAGACAGTTTTGCCTCATCCTAGTATCAGGACCTACTTCTAAGACAAATAGCCACTTTCCACAACTTTCACCAAAACTATCTTCTGGTTCCACAGAAGCAACTATGGGTGGGGCAATGTATGCTGGATGAGGGTGAGAAGAAATTTCATAAGTTATGTGATTTTAGGTGACTCGGACTACTTCCCTGAGCATAATTTTCACCCTGGAAACGGAACTAATATTTATTATCTATTTTATCCAATGAGAACTGGCATGGGTCTGAGATTTCGCCCTAATAATTGGTGCTAAGCTAAGAAATTAGCCTCTCACAGTTCTATGGATGCGGAAGGAAGACACACAACTCCTGGGTCAGAAACACGAGGCTGTGTTACTCATAGCAGCCACAGTTGCTAAGTAGCAGCATTTGTAGTGTTCCCTTGAACTCCAGTTCCCACAGGGCGACATGAAGAGGGCCAGATACAAGCAGTGAATTGCATTACATGAGATGAACCCAAAATCTAGGAACCAAAGTATTTTATAATGGGCAAATCAGAAGGCCTGGCCTTGCTCTGCAGAGGGATATTATTTTTTGTAGACTGGACAGTAAGCATGCTTATTCCTTGCTCTGGGGGGATTCCTAGCATATTTGCCCCCAGAAATTTCTTTCTTTCCTTTCCTTTTCCTTTCCTTTTTCCTTTCCTTTCCTTTTTCCTTTCCTTTCCTTTCCTTTCCTTTCCTTTCCTTTCCTTTCCTTTCCTTTCCTTTCCTTTCCTTTCCTTTCTTTCCTTTCATTTTTGAGACGGAGTTTCACTCTTGTTGCCCAGGATGGAGTGCAGTGGCGCAATTTTGGCTCACTGCAACCTCCGCCTCCTGGGTTCAAGCAATTCTCCTGCCTCAGCCTCCCAGGTAGCTGGGATTATAGGCGCCCGCCACCACACCTGGCTAATTTTTTTGTATTTTTAGTAGAGATGGGGTTTCACTATGTTGGCCAGGTTGGTCTTGAACTCCTGACCTCAGGTGATCCACCTGCCTCGGCCTCCCAGGTAGCTGGGATTATAGGCGCCCGCCACCACACCTGGCTAATTTTTTTGTATTTTTAGTAGAGATGGGGTTTCACTATGTTGGCCAGGTTGGTCTTGAACTCCCGACCTCAGGTGATCCACCTGCCTCGGCCTCCCAAAGTGCTGGGATTACAGGCATGAGCCACTGTGCTCGGCCGAAAATTCTTTTATATGAGAGAAAAACAAACCCTATCTTGTTTAGACTCTGTTATGTTGGGATGTTTTATTTGTACACAAACTGAATCCTAACAAATACAGAATTTGGCATCTGGAGGTGGGGTGCAATAACAGAACTCAACAACATGTGGGCTGCCCTAGCCGTGTGGAGGCATTTAGGTAGTGGGTACTCAGATAGCAAAGGCTGGACAACAAATAACTCTTAATATGGCATAGGAAAATATCTGGTCACATGCTCACGTTTTATCCTTTGGAAGTCAAACCGCATGTGAATTAGAGTGAAAGCAAAAGGGAGGGAAATGGTAGGAAAACATCAGAATGTTGGTGGGTGTTGTGTACCTTTTGCCATTTTTAGCAAAGTCCTGAAGGAGTGAGAGAGGAGCTCGGACTACAGTACGCCAGACAGGAAACACATCGTTTTTTACAGAGGCTGTCTCTGAGAGTATCCTGTGGCATAAATTGCTTGTGTGTCCTGTAATTTGAGGTGCTGAAATTTTGAAAAAGCCTTATTTTCCCGTAGCTCAAATCAGAGCACTTACAGGTGATGGAAGCTAAGTAGCCCTCCTTAGCAGGAGGTAATACAGTGCCAGCCAGAGCTTCTAGCAAGAGCTATAGCTAGCAAGCTTATAGCAAGAGCTCTCTGCAGACAATGGGAACTAGATTGAAAGTATTAGCTTAGGGTTCTTATTTTCCCATCCAAGCCTGTTTTATCAAATAGTGTCTTAGTGGCTCCCACTCATTTGAGAGAGAGGGCAATAGATAATGAAGAGAAGACAGCAAATAAAAATGAGAGTTGCCAGGCTGAAAAACTTAGTACACACAAGATCTTGGTTATTTGTATGTGGAACTGACTGGAAACAAATAGAAGCCTACTAAGATTTGAAGAATAACATTGGCAAAGAGACCCCAAACTTGATCTACAGTGCACTGTGGCAATTAAACCGTTTGAGTGGGCTTTGGGTCCCAGTTGGAAGGCAGCTGTGAAAGCTGTGCTTGTCCCCAGTAGGCCATTCACTCCAGAACCTAGTTCACTATGTCCATAGCTGATAGTGGACACAGAGAAGTCCCCCAGGAGAAAAGGCCAAAGGGTCACAGAAAATGGCTAAGAGTGCTTTCCCAGAAGGCAGAACCAGAGGCTCCAAGAAGGGTAAACCAAGGAACCAACCTCACTGCTAGGGCTGGGCATCTTTCAACTCTACCCAGATGGATTTTATAATTGCTTCAGCCAGTGAGTGTGCTGTGTTGGTCATCCTTCTCATTTCCATCTGGGAGGCTTTATTACTGTTTTGCTGTTCCTTTTCTGCCACAGTGTAGCAAGTTTGCCTCAGGCAGGATTTTCTTAGTAATCAGATCACCAGGTTATGACAGCCAACGTTTTTTGATCTGACGGAGAGAACTGTACATCACCCAGAGATCCTGGACTTTGAGCTAGATGCAGTAACTGGGGGTGACTTTGGTTCATCTCTGCTGGAGAGGAAGCGTGTTCTTTTTGTAGGAGAGGAATGCACATGGAAGGAGTTGAATAACCCAAAGCGCAGGCTATCACAAAGACCGCTGATTATCTCAAGAAATCCATTGTTCTTCTCCTTCTCCATCATAAAACTGCAAATTCACTTTAAGGGCCTATTGACTCAGCTAAGTGATTATATTTCCCAGCGTCCCTTGCATCCTTGTGCAGGTATGTCACAAAGTCTGACAAATAAGCGGTAAGAGGCAGTATTGTATTATACTTTTTAAAAGGAAAGATTCAGATTCTTCCTTTTTTTCTCGTCAATCCTGCTTACTGGAACATGGGTGTAATGGCTGACACTCTAGTTGCTATTTTGGATGGTGGAGATGAGGCTCCTCACTGTAGGGATATTGGAATGAAAAATTGCACAAGGCAAAACACTGATGAATTTGGCCGGGTGCGGTGGCTCACGCCTGCAATCTCAGCACTTTGGGAGGCCGAGGCGGGCAGATCACGAGGTCAGGAGATCGAGACCATCCTGGCTAACACAGTGAAACCCCGTCTCTACTAAAAATACAAAATATTAGCCAGGCATGGTGGCGGGCGCCTGCAGTCCCACCTACTCGGGAGGCTGAGGCAGGAGAATGGTGTGAACCCTGGAGGCGGAGCTTGCAGTGAGTGGGGATCGCACCATTGCACTCCAGCCTGGGCGACAGCGCTAGACTCCGTCTCAAAAAATAAAAAAAATAAATAAAAAAACAAAAACACTGATGAATTTGTGGATCTGCTAAGTCAGCATTGGACTGCCAGCCTTCATATTTTCTTTATAGGACAGAATAATGCCTTTTGTGTTTAAGCCTTTGTTAAGTTGGCTTTTCTTTCATATGCTGCTGAAACTAATTTTGACAAAGTAAAACTATACAAATATGAGGATATTCTTAACATTGTGAGTCAGGAAATTTGTCAGAAAGAGTGGATGCATCAGTCTTTCTAACAGAAATAAGGTAAAAATTATTCATTAAAAGTAACCTTGACAATGGGTTTAAAGAGTAGTTTTATTCTGGTATGAATGCCTCCATAGCCTGGACCATTTCTAAGATTCTAAAATCTTAAGTCCATAAGGGCATAGTACCTTGTCGTACTCACTGGGACCTATAAGGTATTAATAATTGATACCTCAGGGATCTTGCTGAAGGGACAGTAGTAGGCTCAATTTTTTGTACCATATGACGCTACCTATTGCAACACAACTAATTAGACCAAAGGTGGGAAACTAACCAGTGCAGTCAATGCATAGACTAACGGTTAGTGGCCTGTGATTGACACGTTCCGGTATGAAAAGAAGATCTAGGTCAATCAGCATCTCTATATCAGCAGTTTGAAGTAGAACATCCAGATAGATATCAGTTAGCAGTGGAAGCTAAAGCTAAAGTCAGCAGAAATGGTCAGAGTCAGACTATGATGACCATATATAAGACAAAAGTAGAGGATGGCAGAAACCATAAATGAACAGAAGCTTAGGTGAGTAAAAGACATAGGGTAGAAAATGAGGATGCTGCTGAAAGTAGTATGAGAAGAGAGGAGGAACACACAAAAAGTAGAGTTGGAGAGGAAAACTAAGTCTTGTCGTTGACAGAGATATTTGAATTTTGTTGCTGAGCTTCCCGCAGCTGTTGAGCAACCATTTTTGTTTCTATATGGCAAGGTAAGACTGAGTTATTGGGTTTTCTACTTCCTTTATCTTTTGCACAACCCTTCCCCCAATATATACTTATAATAACACATTACCCATTGCTGAAAACATGTTTTTCTATCGCTAGCAACAAACCTACCTAATTTTAAATTACTTGAATCCTATTTAACTTGTAAAAAGGACTGAATTGAGGCAATTTATCATATTAAACCCAGTGTCATGCAACACACTTAAAATAAGGTTAAGTGGGAGAGAAAGATAGTTATAGCAAGAAACTAAAACGAGATACAATTTTTTATAATTTCAACTTTTATTTTAGATTCAGGATGTACATGTGCAGGTTTGTTACATAGGTATATTGCATGATGCTAAGGTTTGGGGTGTGATGGATCCCATCACCCAGGTAGTGAGCATAGTACCCAATAGTTTTTCAACCCATGCTACCCTCCTGCCCTCCTCTAGTAGTTTCCAGTGTCTGTTATTGCCATCTTTATGTCTATGGGTACCCAATGGTTTGTTCCCACTCTAAGTGAGAACATACAGTATTTGGTTTTCTGTTCCTGCATTAATTCACTTAGGATAATGGCCTCCAGCTGCATTCATGTTGCCGTGAAGGATGTGATTTTACTCTTTGTTATGGCTGCTTAGTATTCCTTGGCATATATGTACCACTTTTTTTAATCCAATCCACCATTGATGGGCACCTGGATTGATTCCATATCTTTGCTATTGTGAATAGCTCTGTGATGAACATGAGTGTCTTTTTCGTAGAACAACTTATTTTCTTTTGGATATTGTATGAGTCCATTCTCATGCTGCTAATAAAGACATACCCAAGACTGGGTAATTTAAAAAGGAAAGAGGTTTAATTGACTCACAGTTCAGCGTGGCTGAGGAGGCCTTAGGACACTTACAGTCATAGCAGAAAGGGAAGCAAACGCGTCCTTCTTCACGTGATGGCAGGAAGGAGAAATATGAGAACCTAGCGAAGAGGGAAGCCCCATATAGAACCATCAGATCGCGTGAGAACTTACTATCTTGAGAATAGCATAGGGGAAACTGCCCCCATGATTCAGTTACCTCCCACTTGGTCCCTCCTGTGACACATGGGGATTATGGAGACTACAATTCAAGATGAGATTTGGGTGGGGACACAGCCAAACCATATCAGATATATACCCAGTAATGGGAATGCTAGGTCAGTGGCAGTTCTGTAAGTGTGTAAGTGTTCCCTTTTTCCCTCTGCAGCCTTGCCAGCATTTGTTATTTGTTATTTGCCAGCATTTGTTACTTGTTATTATTCTGTTATTTTCTGACTTTTTGATAATAGCCATTCTGATTGGTGTAGATGGTATCTCACTGTGGTTTTGATTTGCATTTTCCTGATAATTAGTGATGTGGAGCATTTATTCACGTGTTTGTTGGCTGCTTGTATGCCTTCTTTTGAGAAGTGTCTGTTCATGTCTTTTGCCCACTTTTTAATAGGTTTATTTGTTTTTTGTTTGTTCAATTGTTTAAGTTCCTTATAGATTCTGGATATTAGACTTTTGTGAGAGTTTGTAAATATTTTCTCCCATTGTGTAGGTTGTCTGTTTATTTTATTGAGTTTCTTTTGCTGAGCAGAAGCTCTTTAGTTTTTAATTAGGTCTCACTTTTCAGTTTTTGTTTTTGTTGCAATTGCTTTTAAGAACTTAGTCATAAATCCTTTCTTAAGGTTGATGTCCAGAATGGTGTTTCCTAGGTTTTCTTCTAGGATTCTTAGAGTTTGAAGTCTTACATTTAAATCTTTAATCCATCTTGAGTAAATTTTTGTACATGGTGAAAGGCAGAGGTCCAGTTTTATTCTTCAGCATATGGCTAGCAGTCTATCCCAGCACCATTTATGGAATAGTTCTTTCCCCATTGCTTATTTTTGTTGACTTTGTTGAATTTCAGGTGCCTGTTGGTGTGCATCCTTGTTTCTGCGTTCTTTGTTCTGTTGCTTTCGTCTATGTGTCTTGTTTTTGTACCAGTACCATGCTGTTTTGGTTACTGTGGCCTGATAGCATAGTATGAAGTTGGATAATGTGATGCCTCCAGCTTTGTTCTTTTTGCTTAGGATGGCTTAGGCTATTTGGGCTCTTTTTTGGTTCTATATGAATTTTAAAATAGTTTTTTTCTAATTTCTTGAAAAATAATGTTGATAGTTTGATAGAGTAGCATTGAATCTGTAGATTGCTTTGGGTGGTATGGCATAGGGGAAACTGCCCCCATGATTCAATTACCTCCCACTTGGTCCCTCCTGTGACACATGGGGATTATGGCCATTTTACTGATATTGAGTCTTCCAATCCGTGAGCATAGCATGTTTTTCCATTTGTTTATGTCATCTGTTATTTCTTTCAGTAGTGCTTTTGCAGTTCTCTTCATAGAGATCTTTTACCTTCTTTGTTAGGTGTATACCTAGGTAGTTTCATTTTTTTGTGTGGCATTGTAAATGGGATTGCATTCTTGTTTTGGCTCTCAGCTTGAAAGTTATTGGTGTGTAGAAATTCTACTGATTTTTGTACATCTTGAAATATTACTGAAGTAGTTTATCAGTTCCGGGAGCTGTTTGGGTTGATCTTTAGGGTTCTGTAGGTATAGAATAATATTATCTGTGAAGAGAGGTAGTTTGACTTCTTCTTTTCCAATGTGGATGCCTTTTATTTGTTTCTCTTGCCTGATTGCTCTGGCTAGAACTTCCAGTATTGTGTTGAATAGGCGTAGTGAGAGTGGTCATCCCTGTCTTGTCCCAGTTCTCAAGAGGAATTTTTGAAGCTTTTGTCTGTTCAGTATGATATTGGCTGTGGGTTTGTCATAGATGGGTCTTATTATTTGGAGGCATGTTCCTTTGATGCTTAGTTTGTTGAAGGGAGATAAAAACCTTAATCATGAAAATAATAGTCCTTATTGAGCAGTTTCAGGCTGGTGGCAAGCATTTTATGTGCATTATTTAATTATTTTTGTCATTATGATGATCACATTTAGAGCAGCCTTATCATGTAGCTGTCTTTCTTACCCCCACTTCACAGATAAAAACATTGAGGTTAAAAGGGTTAAGTACTTGCCATTTCTATTAAATGGCAGATCTGGAGATTTGTGCTTGTTTGACCTTGAATCTACATTCCTAAGCACTGTGTGTTAGTGACTGTATTTACCTTGAAGCTTTCCAGTCACACTCCCCACTGATAAGTAGCTCCAAGCTGTGGCAAAGTATAAATAGTAAGCATCTGCAGGGCTGCTGTTGATGAAGCTGGCAGCCCATGAGCCCTGTCACTTGGGACTCCAGGAATGTCTTGGGTCTGCACTTAAGAGGCCAATTCTTAGGAAATTTTGCAAGAGACAAATGGCCTCTTCAAAGGCATAGTGAGAAAATTCTCATTCCACACTCCCTTGACACCTAGGAACTTAAGGTGGAATTGAAACCATTGTGAACCTGAGAGTCTAGTTCTAGTTACCAACATGAACTCTGGGGCCCAGGCTATGCCACTAAGTATGACCATGACTTTAGGCAAGTTGCTTAAGCTGTCTGCCCCTGTTTCCTCATCTATAAAATCCTTCAAATAGGATTTAATTATATTTTATAAGACCTGTAAGTTTTAAATAATTTAATACAAGTAAAGCCCTTGAAAGAGTACATGGCAGATAGAAGAGCCTGATAAATGAGGGTTGTTATAATTAGAGTTCTTTTCTTTTTCGTTATATCCAGTTGACAGGTCTAGTGGACAAAAGACCTCATCGAGTGCTGATAGAGCTATAATGTGGGTGCCTGGGAGCGTCAGGCCTCATTTTTACTCCTTCAGACCTGAATGATTGAATCTATTAATAAAGCTAGACCTATCTTACCCTAGCTCAAGTTCTTTGCCACAATCTTAATAACAACAGCTCAACTAACATCTCCTAAATGTTTAATAGGAGATGTTATATAATTTTATGGAGATGTTATATAATAGGAGAACTTATATAAATGCCAAGCACTTTAGTAAACACTTTGTATAAATCATAACCTTTACAACAACCTGATAAGGTAGGTGCTATGGGTATGCCCACTTCACAGGTAAGAAAAAATTATAACTGTTTTAAAGTGATAGCATTGAAAATAAAAGGCATTTACTCAATTAAATTATGTCTGAGTTTCTGTGAAATCACCCAAGGAAGTTCTACTCTTTTTCTTTTCTTTCATTTCCCCTTTCCCTTTCTCTCCTCTCCTTTCTCTTCTCCCCCACTCCTCTCCCTTTCCCTCCCCTTTCCTTTCTTTTTCATTCCATTTCATTCCATACCACTCTATTCATCAGCTGAGAAGAGAACTGACAGTACAGATTGGTGTCACAAGCATATCACAGAATGAAGAGCTGAATGAAAGTACATGCATTGGCACACAAGACCTAATTAGCTTGGAAGCATTGGTGTTTACTGAAAGTATGATAGGTTAACACATTTCCTTCCTCCTTATACTGTTTGCCTCACTTGGGCCTTCATCATACCACTCAACCACAAAAGTCAACTCAGCTTGAGAAGTAGGAAGATTCCTAGAAGTGAATGTGAGCAAACCATGCAATGCACCCTGTATTTCCTCTTATTCACACCTTACTAGAGATGAATAAACCTGGTCCCCATCCTTCCAGTACACCTCTTTTTTCATTGAAGATCATTATTGCTTCATTCCATAGATGTTATATAAGCAGAAATTTATAAAATGTAATTTTTTGTTACATGACTAAGCTTTTGTACACTCTCAAAATGAACTGCTTTTTGACTTGTTTGTGATATGTTTTTCTTAAACTTTTTACTATAAAATTGTTCAAACACAAATATTTGAAAAAATACTAAAATAGTTACCTGCATCTACCTAGGTTTCATACATCTACAAACGTATATATTCACTTTTTTTTGCTTTTCCATGTGAAGATAAGTAGACATTGTGAAATTTACACCAAAATATGTCAGCATAGATCTCCCCAAAGTGATCATAATTTATTACAAAAACATAGTACCCTTACACACCTATGAAAATCTAGTGTCAGGTTCAATTCAAATTTTCACAATTATCACCAAAAGGCTTTTTACTATTTTGCTAAAAAGAAAAACAACAACAATGTCCAATCTAGGTTTATGCACTGCAATTAATTATGTATTTTTAGGTTCTTTTAAGTTACAAACAATTTCCTATAAAATATTTTAAAGTTATCTACAGCCAGCTTAACTTTTTTGATGTATAGTTCTGTGACTTTTAACACATGTTGACCCATATAATCATCGCTACAGTCAGGACACAGTTTTATCACCTCAAAACATTTCTCCAAAAGTCCCTTTTGAAGTCAATCCCTCCTTTTGCCCATAAACTCTGGTACCTATTGATTCTGATAACACTATGACCTGTAGGTGACTGTATCGTACTGTTTGGTTTTTACAGAACATCTTATAAATGGAATCATACAGTACGTAATCTTTTGAAATTCACTTCTTTCACTTATATAATGCATTTGCGCTTTATTCATGTTTTTGTATGTATCAATAGTTCATTGCTTTTTTATATTCCAGTATATAGATAGACTGCAATTTGAAATTATTTATTTTAGTTAACATATGATAATTGTACATATTTATGGGGTACATAGTGACGTTTTGATACATACAATGGGTAGTGATGAGATCAAGGTAATTAGCATATTGTTATCTCAAACATTTATCATTTTTCTGTGTTGGGAATATTCAATATTCTTTCTTCTAGCTATTTGAAAATATATAGTGTTATTAACTATAGTCATCCTACAGTGCTAGAAAACACTAGAACTTGTTCCTCCTATTTAGCTGAAATTTTGTGTCCTTTAACAAATCTCTTCCTGTCCCCATTCTCCCTACACTTTCCAGCCTCTATTAACTTCTACTGAGCTGTCTACTTCTATGAGATAAACTTTTTTTAGTTTCCACATATGAGTGAGAACATGTGGTGTTTAATTTTATGTTCCTGGCTTATTTCAGTTAACATAGAGTTCTAAAGTTCCATCTGTGTTGCCATGAATGACAGGATTTTATTCTTTTTTATGGCCCAATAGCATTCCATCCACAATTTTTAAAAATTCGTGTATTCATTGAAAAACATTTGGGTTGTTTCCAGTTTCTAGTGATTATGAATAATTCTACTATAAACATTTATACATAAGTCTTTGTGTGAACATAACTTTTCATTTCTTCAGGGTAAATACCTAGATGTGGCTTGCTAGGTCATGTGGTAAATGTATGTTTAATTTTTCAAGCAACTTTCAAACATTTGCCAAACAATTTTGCCTTTTCACCAGCAATATATGAGAGTTCCAGCTACTCAGTACTTGGCTTCAATTTGCACTTCCTTCATAACTAATAATGTTGAATATCTTTTCATGTTTTTACTTGCTGTGTGTATGTCTTCTTGGTGAAGTGTCTGTTCAGGTCTTTTGGCTATATTTTAATTGGGTTGTTTCAAACCGTCAAGTTTTGAGAGTTCTTGTTCTTTATATATTCTAGATAAAAGTTCTTTTTCAGATATGCGATTTGTAAATGTCTTCTGTCTGTTGTTCGTCTTTTTATTCTCCTGCCAGGATATTTCACAGAGCTAAAGTTTTAATGTTTATGAAGTCCAATTTATCAATTATTTATTTTTTGGATTGTGTTTTAATGGTGTTTAAAAACACTTGGGCTAACCCAAAATTAAAAAGATTTTTCTCTGCTGGGCACAGTGGCTCAAGCCTATAATCCCAGCACTTTGGGAGGCCAAGGCAGGAGGATTGCTTGAGACCAGGAGTTTGAGACCAGACTAGGCAGCACAGTGAAACCCCATCTCTACTAAAAATACAAAAATTAGCCAGGCATGGTGGCACATGCCTGTGGTCCCAGCTATTCAGAAGGCTGAGATGGGAGGATTGCTTGAGCTTGGGAGGCGGAGATTGCAATGAGCCTGGGCGGCAGAGCAAGACCCTGTCTCAAAAAAAAAAAAAGTTTTGCTTTTTTCATTCTTATTTAACCTCTTGATAGTTTTAAATGGCATCATTTGACTTTCTCTTTTAGCTATACAACAATTTATTATATTCTTCATTAGCCTATATTTTATTTTTAATTTTTTAATTTTAAATTAAATTAAATTAAATTAATTAATTAATTATTTTGAGATGGAGTCTTGCTCTGTTGCCTAGGCTGGAGTACAGTGGCACGATCTTGGCTCACTGCAAGCTCCACCTCCCAGGCTCACGCCATTCTCCTGCCTCAGCCTCCCTAGTAGCTGAGATTACAGGCATGCACCACCACACCCAGCTAATTTTTTGTATTTTTAGTAGAGATGGGGTTTCACCGTGTTAGCCAGGATGGTCTCGATCTCCTGACCTCGTGATCTGCCCGCCTCGGCCTCCCAAAGTGCTAGGATTACAGGCGTGAGCCACTGCACCCGGCCTATTTATATTTTTTCTACATATTTTATAGATGCATTCTTTCTACTTTGTCAGAACATATGATTTTATATGCTATTTTTTTAACCTATACTCTCAATTTTGTTTTATTCATAGATTTCTAGTTAAACATATTAAATGTTCACTACCAGTATGTTTTCTTGTTACTACTATTAATATTATTTCTTGGTTGCATGAAGATCATCCTCTAGAAGACTTCTTGTCAAAGGTTTATAGGTTCATTATTTCCTAAGTTTCTGTACTTTTAAGACTATTTTGTTATAGTCTTGATATTTCAATTTCAGCTTAGACATAAAATCTCTGGGTTTTGCTTTCTTTAAGTATCGGGGGAAATTCAGTGCCTGATATTTCACATAGTTTCTTTTCTATTTTCCGTAAGTGTCAGCCGGTCTGAGAAATAATGGTAAAGAGTACAGAAGAGAGAAATTTTAAAGCTGAGTATCCAGGGAAGGCATCGCATGTTGGCAGGTTCCATGATGCCCCTTGAGCCTTAAAACCAGCAAGTTTTTATTAGTGATTTTCAAAAGGGGAAGGAGTGTATGAATAGGGCGTGGGTCACAGAGATCACATGCTTCACAAGGTAGTAAAATATCACAAGGCAAATGGAGGCAGGGCGAGATCACAGGACTACAGGACCGGGGCAAAATTAAAATTGCTAATGAAGTTTTGGGCACGCATTGTCACTGATAACACCTTATCAGGAGACAGGGTTTGAGAGCAGACAACCAGTCTGACCAAAATTTATTAGGAAGGAATTTCCTTGTCCTAATAAGCCTGGGAACACTACAGGAGACCGGGGCTTATTTCATCCCTTATCTACAACTGTAAAAGACAGCTGTCCCCAAAGTGGCCATTTCAGAGGCCTCACCTTAGGGACGCATTCTCTTTCTCAGGGATGTTTCTTGCTGAGAAAAAGAATTCAGCGATATTTCTCCCATTTGCTTTTGAAAGAAGGCAAATATGGCTCTGTTCCACCCAGCCCACAGGCAGGCATACTTTAAGGTTATCTCCCTTGTTCCCTGAACATTGCTGTTATCCTATTCTTAAGGTGCCCAGATTTGATATTGTTCAAACACACATGCTCTACAAACAATTTGTGCAGTTAACACAATCATCACAGATACCTGAGGTGACATACATCCTCCTCAACTCACGAAGATGACAGGATTAAGAGATTAAAGTAAAGACAGGCATAGGAAATCACAAGAGTATTGATTGGGGAAGTGATAAATGTCCATGAAATCTTCACAATTTATGTTCAGAGATTGCAGTAAAGACGGGCATAAGAAATTATAAAAGTACTAATTTGGGGAACTAATAAATATCCATGAAATCTTCACAGTTTATGTTCTTCCACCGTGGCTTCAGCTGGTCCCTCTGTTCCGGGTCCCTGACTTCCCACAACATTTAAGTTTCTTGAAAATGTCACTGTATTGTTGGCTTTCTTTGTAAGTTGCTCTTGAGAATTATGGTTGGCTTGTCTTACTCTTATACCTAATTTGCTCTTTTTTGTCTGGAGGGCCTGCATGTGGATTTTTGTTCTTTCTGTTTTAAAAAGTCTGATATTTTGCAAGGCTATTTCTCAAGTTCAATTATCCTCAGTAAAATTTTCCAGGTACACAGGAAGCCCTTTCAATGTATAGATTTAGATTTTCTTGGATTATTGGTTTAAATATTAGCTCTGTTTCATTGTCTTGTTTTTCTTCTTCAGGGATTCTAAGTGTACATATATTGAATATTTGTCTACCTTAGATTCCAACCTCCTTCTCTCTGACTTTTAAAAGTTCTTTATGTTATTTTCATTTTCTTGGCTTCTTTCTTGCATTTATTCCTTAGTAATGTGTCACTTAAATCTATTTTCCTTTGGATACCTTATAATTTATTCTTCATTTTAGGGATATTTTATCTGTGTAATTTCTTTCCTGAGACCAATCAACTCATTGCATTTCTTTCTTTATTTGTATACTTCTGTGATTACTTTTTGCATTTTTTATTAGAAATTATATATGTATATCTAAATGCTTATTTGAAGATATTTAATTAAGACTTGAGATTATATTATAGTTTCTTCTGCTTTGTGGTTGTTTGTGGTGGAAATTTTTTATGATATGTAATATCTTTTTTTTTTTTACAATAGCATTGTATAGGGTTAATTTGTTTTGCTTCTATTCTTACGCATTTTCTTGATGGGCTTTTTAGGTTGAGCATATTCTCTTCAGTGAGTGTAATAAAGTTAAATATCACTAATAGATGATTTTGTTGGTGATGAGTAGTGGTAGATGGGAAATAAGAAGGGTCTACATGTACTGTGATAGTTTTTATTTCTGCATGCTCCTTAATTTTTCCTGCTTGCTTCCTGCTTTCACTTCACTGACAGTCTATGACGGGTATTTCCTCTTCTCTATTTTTTTCCCTTTCCCCCAGAAGCAATGCTTCAATGTTGCCAATTTCCAACTCACTCAGTTGCAAACCCCTTCCCTGTAGCTGTCACTGTGAACTTTCCAGTTCCAGACCTGTGTTCAGTATTTTGGTATTTAGCTTTGGACTTTTCTCTTTCTAAGGGTAATTTTGTCTTTGCTTTATTTAAAAGTCCCCTGATATTTTTTTTCTTTTACACGAAGTGTTTAAAGGCTTTCTACCCTAACTTTCCCAATCAGTGAAAATCTGCTGGAATTGTTTGTGTCTTTATATGAAGGGAAATTGAAGTTCATAGTATTCTTGGTCTCTTAGTAATGCTGAAAATGTGGGTCAAGTTTCATTTGATTTGAGCTCCTTTTTCTTTTCTTCCCTGTTCCTCCCCTTCTCCTCCTCCTTCTTGGAAATTATGTGGAGAGATTTAGATTCAGGTATCCACTTCTATGGCCAATTGGATTGCCTACTTTCACATTTAATTTACACTTTGTCTGGATTATTAGTTAGTAGTTGGAAATCATTTTTCTTTTATTGTCTTTAACATCTAGAGCTGATATTGAAAAGTTAAAAGCCATTCTCACTGTTGGTCTTTTGTATATGACACACTTCTGTTCTCTGAAACTTTTAGTATTTCCCCTTTTCCCAAAGTGGTTGCATTTTCCTGGTGGATGTTCTGCTGTGAGTTCCTTTTTCTCCGTTGTTCAGGTTACTAGCTGGAGCATCTTGATCTGAAAACATGGGTCCTTCAATTCTGGAATAATTTTTAGAATTATTTCATTGATAATTTTGTCCGCTTATTTGTATACCCTCCTCACTGAATCCTTATTATTCACCTGTTAGACATCATAAATAAGTTCTTTAGGTTTATTTTTCTCTTCTTTGGCCTCCTTTTCTTCTCTCTCTCTTTCTCTGTACCTCTCTGTCTTTCTCTCTCTCCATTCTCTCACTTCCTTCCTCTCTCCTTCCGCTTTCTAATGTTTTCTTTAAAGTTTTCTATTTTTACCATCATATTTTAAATTTTAAGAGATAATTTGGATTTTTGCTTCTATTGTTATTTTAAAATAAAATTTTATTCTTGTTTGTAGATATATCTTCCTTCATTTTTCTGAATAATAATGAATTTTGTAAAATTTTTACCCTCTGCGTTGTCATAATGACCTCCATTTTGGGTTGCTTTCATGTTAGAGTTTTGCCTAAAGTTTAGTAATCTTTGGTTTGGCTGTTTATGTTAACAAGTGTATCATTAAGGAGCTGATTGCAAGCTGTAGGAAATTTCATGAGTCTTGTTGAATGTAGGCTTCTCAGTAGGAGGGTATAATTTGGTTATTTTTGTTGAGGAAACACCTGATATTATAATCATTAAGGTTTTTTGGGGGGATAGTTGGATTCCTGAGAGAAAAATTTTCCAATGCCCCCACTGTACAGACAAAAAATGAATAATCGAAACCGACCTTGTCCAACCTATGGCCTGTGGGCCACATGTGGCTCAGGATGGCTTTGAATGCAGCCCAACACAAATTCGTAAATTTTCTTAAAACATGAGATTTTGTTATGATGTTTTTAGCTTATCAGCTATCATTAGTGTTAGGTTTTTTTCTTTGTTTGTTTGTTTGTTTGTTTGTTTTTATATATGGAGTGTCACTCTGTCACCAGGCTGGAGTACAGTGGCACAATCTCAGATCATTGCAAACTCCGCCTCCCGAGTTCAAGTGATTCTCTTGCCTCAGCCTCCCGAGTAGCTGGGACTACAGGCACACGCCACCACACCCAGCTAATTTTTGTATTTTTTGTAGAGACGGGGTTTCACCATGTTGGCCAGGATGGTGAAATCTCTTGACCTCGTGATCTGCCCGCCTCAGCCTCCCAAAGTGCTGGGATTACAGGGGTGAGCCATCGCACCCGACCAGTGTTAGTGTATTTTACATGTGGCCCAAGAAAATTCATCTTCTTCCAACGTGGCCCAGGGAAGCCAAAAGATTGGACACACCTGATCTACACAAATACACTCACAACATTGACAAATTTCACAAATATAATATTGATTTAAAGACACAAGATAGAATGGAACTCATATGATGTGGTTCCATTTTTATGAAGTTCAAAATGGTGTAAATGTGTCAGTTGTGACTGCATTCATAAGTGGTAAAATTATTTAAAAGTTTTCATTTAGGGTTTCCTGAAAGCAGAACAAGAGTCAAAGGCTTATGGCAAATTGTTTATGTAAGAAGAGATCTTAGGAAGCAGGGAGACTGAGAAAAAAAAAGGCAGACCAATATAAGTGTGTATTTTCCAGGCCACTGATAAAGACAACAGGTTGTATTACACCAGGATCTCTGAGGGCTGGACAGATGCCTTCCAGAATTAGGTCTGATGAATAGGAGGTTGGGGAATTTATCCATCAGCTCCTATTTACCATTGTGAGAGGGTTGTACTCTGGGGTGATAACTCCCCTTCCTATATGTGGTGGTCTTGGAAATTTCTTGGAACAGAAAAGCTGAGATTGCAAGCCAAGCACTTCAGGTGCAGCATTGTCAGCGTTAACTGAGCTTACAGGTAACTGTCCAACAGAGCTGTGATTGCAATTAGAGGCGGACTGAGGAATTGTGACGCACAGCCCAAAAGTGTCTGCCACAAAAGGCAAGATTATGACTAATAGCAGACTCAGCATTGCTGGTTATCCCTAGCAAGGAGGGAAAAATTGTAATGGAAAAGGTGTAAACTATGGGCATGGAGGTGTTTTGGAGTGCTGTAATACCTCTTGATTTTGAATTAAGCAAATATTGCATTGTAACTTTTTAATTGGATTTATAACAATTGGGTTATTATGATGGAACCCTTAATAATAAAAGAGGGAACTAGATTAATGGTAACAGCTCTGAAGTCCAAGTATTTAGCCTCATTTCTATATTCAAATTATGTATGATGTGGATGGGGCATTCATGATTTTATTCAATGAGACATTAAAAAATAATACAAGAAGATAAACTCACAGTTCTGAGTACTGAGAAAAAGAAAGATAACATGGAATACACTTAAGAGACTATATAGTTTTGGTGTTTGGTAGTAATGGTCTGAATTAGTGTGGTGGCAGTGTGAATGCAAAGGAAATATTGATATAAAAGCTCTTCAGATCAGTTTGACTTGATGAAGAAATCAGCAGATATATTAGTGAAACTTAAAACTATCATTTTTCTTAACCACAGAGAATTGATTATGCAATTTTCTATGTGTGCCACAATATTCCATATCTTAGACACACTTTGATTATAGCTCTTATCTCACTGAGTTTGGAGCACGTGTATACCAGTCTACCTCTCTATTTCAAAGCCAACATTGAGAGGAGAAATTATGAGTTTCTTAAATATATTAGTTGCATAATAATGTTCATTGAATGAATGAATGATTTAGTGCAATGGCTTAAATGAGACTGAAACCCAAGCTGGGTATTAACTTCATCAATGAGACCCTTTGCTAGTGCTAATACTGAGCTGTAGAGGGAATAGGGGAATAGACAGAATGGTGATAACAGATGAGATTTTTTTTTTTTAATTGCCTCTTCTGCAAAATAGCAAAGGTGTGCTTTTCCTTTACTCATTGGATCAGGCAGCTGTAAAGATAAGACCAATCTTCTTAGTTGGCATTTTGGGTTTTACATGGTTGGACAAGAAGAACAGACTCCTTAACTTTTATTTTCTGCCATGCAATTGGGCTTGCATGTGAATTTGTCTTCTCTTACTTCCTACTGTAATCCAACCCTTCCTATAGGGGGAGCTAAGGGATTTCAGTACATTAGATGTAATAAGTTCACTGTTGGCTGAATACAGCATCACTACTTTTATATTAAAAATATCATCACACTATCAGTAATGTTTGTTGAACAGATGTAAATGAATGGGATTTTTTTGTCACCTACCATGAGTGATTTAGTATATCGAGAAGTACCCACAGGGTAGGATGAGTGAGAATGGATATTAGGACCCCGTGTCAATCAGATAAGCTGCTACTCCTGGGAGCACAGTTTCTGAGAAGTTACCCAAGCTCAATGTCTCGAAACTAAAAAAAGGGAAAAAATACTTCTCAAAATCTATGCCAAGGAAAATTATTTCATAATCTGTATTTTGCTATTGTCATAGTGAATGGGGTAAGCAAATAACAATACAGACAGCATGTGCTTTGTTCTAACATTGCCAAAATTAGATCAGAGTCTGGGATAAGATCACTAGCAACAGACATTGATTTTTTACATGGTACCTCTTTGGTTGCTAAAAATGGTGCATAGAACTGTCTTACTCTAATCAACATGGTCTACATCCTCTTCCTTTTCCCTGCCTCACTCTCTTAATGACACCTTGGCCATTTGAAAACAGTAGGATAGTCAGCAGCAATTGTTAATAGTAAACAAGATCATAGGGACTACCTCTCTGTGATAACAATTCCATCTTAACTTTCAGGAACTTCTGCTTTTTTTTAGTATCATGAATGTCTGATTCCAAAGAAGCTCCTGCTTATGGCCCATAAACCTCTGCCATAAAGTCAGAAAGAAATGCTGTGCTCACTTCACAATAGGCAGAAACTACAGTTTAACAAGCTAGTTGTTCACCTCTCCCCATCATACTTACATGATGCTTTTACCTTCTTTATTTGTGTACTCCCTAAGAATGTCGTATCTGGGCTTTAAACACCTTAAATGACTCAAACTGTTGTGAAAACATTTAAAACTATTTGAAAATAGCAGGTTAGTTAGAAAAAGGAAATGGAATGTAAGAATAGAAAGGGAGGAGATACAACTTGGAAAAATATACTTGTCACACCAATCTTGTTTACACTAAAGACTCAACAGTGTTTTAATAGATGAAACATAAAGGAACTTAAATTGTATCTATTAAATACACTTTATTAAAGTGAATAAACTATCCTACAAAGAGCAATTGCTAAATTTTTGGATAACTTCATTCTTCATCATAGAAGTGATATTAAAACTTTAGTGATATAATTTTACGAATTTAATTGCTTGTGATTTATCTCATTTTATGTTGAACTTTTTTCATAGAATTTTCTTCTGCTTTCTTTAAAATTTCTTCTTGGCCAAAAGAATCATCAGTAAAATTGAGACTGGAGAAAAATGAATTGCACCTTTCATTGTGGTTTGCTTTTACAAGCAATAAAAGCCGCTGTTTTTTCCTCCTTTAAATAAGGAAAATGAATTTGGCTTGATGGGAAAGATTTGTGGGTCGGGGAGAGTAAGGGAGAGGGAAGAAGGAACAATTTTTATTTTGTTTTTGGGGATGGAAACAAGGCAGATGCATTAGTATCATCAGTGATACGGTTTCCTGTGCTTTGCTTACTGACATAGTGACTTCCTGTGATTGCCTTAAGGGCTGTGGAATGGAGCTGCTGGTGTACTCCCTGACCCTCTGCTCTACCCACATGCCCAGGAAGGGCAAGGTGACTGACATTTCTCCTCTATAGAAACTTGCTGTCTGTACCCCCAATTTCTTCTCCTCTGCCCTTTAGTCCCCTGCTTCAAGGGAATGGCAAAAGATTGCTTTGAAGGTTAATTAGGATTTCACTTTGTGTACAAGAATGGAAAGGGGAAGGATATATAGAACAGGGGAGAACAAGATGTTTGCATACAAAAGCCACTGGTAAATCAGGTTTGGTAGAATGGAGTTTGCACAGAGAATAAAGAATGGATTGCAATTTTCAACTGAGATCATAGAAAATATTTTTTAAACTGTAACTATTTTTAGGAGGTGTTAGTGTCAATCTCTCAGGAACCATTTTTATATATAACATATGTGTAATTACTTCATATAGTGTGAAAGCTTTATACAAATCTCATTAATATGAGATATTATGGTATTAGCAAGATTGTATGAGATCATGGAGATAGGGTAGAATATTTAAATATTTCTCTTGATCTGCATACTTCACACTGTTTATAAACTAAGAAGTAAGATTAATTTACCATTTTAAATTCCCTGTTTAGATTTCTATGTTGTCATACATTTTAGTGTCTATAAAAATAAAAGCAATCCTGGTTATTTTCCATTAGTCAACCATAGTGCATGTTAAAAATCTGGAGTTATTTTTTGTTGCCTACCCATCTTTTCCAGCTGATCTTTTTCTTAAATCTAAAATATGCTATAGCTATTTCTTCTTCTCTGTATATTTTTAGCAATCATCCTATTTCATGCATTGTCACATCACTTCAACTTTTTTTTTTGTTTTTTGAGACAGAGTCTCACTCTGTCACCCAAGCTGGACTGCAGTGGCATGACCTCGACTCACTGCAACCTCCACGTCCCGGGTTCAAGCAATTCTCCTGGCTCAGCCTCCTGAGTAGCTGGGACTACAGGTGCCCGCCACCACGCCTGGCTAATTTTTTTTAATTTTTAGTAGAGACGGGGTTTCACTGTGTTGGCCAGGCTGGTCTTGAACTCCTGACCTAATGATGCGCCTCCCTCTTCCTCCCAAAGTGCTAGAATTACAGGTGTGAGCCACTTCACCTGGCCCACACCTAAACTGCTACAATAGTTCTTCAGTTTCTCTATCTTCAGCATTTTGTACTCAAATCCATATTTCTCAAAACAACTTAAAAATCTCAACACCCTTTTCATCATTCAAACTAAGTATATGCAGAGACTTGACTTACAGCTGAATCAATAAGGCAGGAAATAGGAGGTACAACTTTTCAAAAGAATAAAGTAACATTATCTTTAAATGAAGATGATATGATTGTGCACTAAAAAATCAACTGAAGAGTTATTAGCATTAGTAGAAATTTGTTAAAGTGGCCAGATACTAATTAAATTTGTAAAAACCCATGATTTCCTTGTCCTTCAGGCCCAGGGACAGATCTACTTGTGCTTATGCACTCAATGAAAATGGTTTCATTGCCTTCTGAATCTCACCAACTCCCTCATGAGACCCAGGCCAAGAGGTTGGGCAGACACCTTGACATATCTGATCACTGTTCTTCTTCTTTTTTTAGCTAAGCATATTTTCCTCAAATATAACCTGGTCTGCAGAGGTGCAGCTCTGACTTCAACATCACCATTGATAACTTCATCACCAAGCAATTTTACCCTCTTGGAGCTGAAATGTCAAGCATGACCACTTGTGTGGAGGGACTTTGTAGAGCTAAAAAGCCTACTGGAGTTGTTTCAGAACAACAAAAAAACCACCCCCCAACAATTGTTGAAGAGTATTTCATTTATGTAATAAAAGAGCTGAAAAAAATATTCCAATTGAGGATTCTCTTGACACCCACAGTCTCTTGGCCCTGAAGAAATAGTTGACCTTACTCTGGGATGGGGCATTAACAAAAGACAAAAATTAAGTCCTGAGAATCAGAACTAAGAGTCAGAAATACTCAAGTGGTTGACATCTTTATGTCTCAGCTTTCTGACCTGTATCCTAAACATGATGTGTATGAGACTCTTCATTTGCTGTCTATGAATGTATAAATGTTATAATGTAAGAATGAAAGAGAGTTGCATACTCCCTTGATTCTGCCTCTCTTGTTTGTTCTTTGAAGCCCAAGTGCCCACAGATACTCAAACTTACTTTCTTAGGATGCTTTGAAGATATGTGGGGAATCTCAGCATCATACCATGCAGGATGGGGTTTTCTTCCTTCTTCCCTCTTGCTGGCTTTCTGGAGATAAGTGTTTTACCCACTCCTATCCTGAGACCTTGTCTCCTAATAATTAAAAAAAAAAGGGTCTGGTAAAATGGAGAAGCTATGAAGTGACTGTGCGTCATAACTCACTGGAATTATGCTAGTGATAAGGTGGTCAGACTTATCAAGACATCAATTGTTGGCATTGTTGCTGTGTCTTTCCGAGGCCAGATCAGCAAAGGTTGTTCCCTTCGATGCTTTTCTCCTACTTGAGGAGTAAAGGACATCAAGTGTTAAGGGGAAAGTGGGTGGATGATTCACTATGAACTTGAGCCAGTGGCTGAAAGAGGTTAGATTATAGAGGAGGGTGGCAGAGGATGGGAGAGCAGGGAGGAAGGATTTTCTGCAGCTCATCTGAGTTGGGGACTGATAGGCATTGCTGAGAGCAGAACAATATGTTTATGCTGGTGTTCTTGTTATGTTAGAACAAGTTCTTCCTTTTGGTAACAGATTACACTTTTCTAGTTTTCCACTAATAAGGGCCTAATTAAGAGGATTTATTTGCAATTTGGGCTACTGGTCCTGATTTCTTCCCTTTGCCTCACTCCACTCATGTCCTTTACATCAGCAAAATGGGTGTCCTTTATTTCTGTATGCCTGGCAGGGAGGAGGAGATAGTTTCTCTATCTTGGGTCAGTTGATTCTTCTATACTCAGCTATCTCACAAGGAGAGGTGTGCATCCTGGGGAAGCATCGTCCATGTATGCAACACCTTTGGCGTGAAAATTCTTGAAGGAGCACAGTCAATTCTGAGGCTGCCCACAAGACCTGACTAGAGTGGGGACAAATTAGTCTAGTTGCCTTAAACCCATTCAGGTTCAATGACTGAAAGAGATGGAAAGAGTTTAAGGGACAGGCAATTATTAACAGTTATTTCAAGTGGTTTCTTACAGCTATCTTTTTTTTTTTTTGAGACAGTGTCTCACTCTGTTGCCTAGGCTGGAGTGCAGTGGCACGATCTTAGCTCACTGCAACCTCTGCCCCACGGGCTCAAGTGATCCTTCTGCCTCAGCGTCCTGAGTATCTGGGACCACAGATGTGTGCCACCATGCCGGGCTAATTTTTGTATTTTTTGCAGAGATGGGGTTTCTCCATGTTGCCCAGGCTGGTCTCAAACTCCTGGACTCAAGTGATCTGCCAGCCTTGGCCTCCCAAAGTGTTGGGATTCAGTTGTCTTTTAAGAAAGGAAAATTTGCTCTCAAAAACACATAGGAAAATGTCAAACTTTTTTGACACTTGAGCAGATACCCTATAGAAAGAATACTATCTTGTTTTCTCACCACAATTTCTAAGAAAGTGAGTAGGAAAAATCCAGTGTTTTTTCAAACGGCCTCCAGAATGATTCTCAAGTGGTAGTTGAATAGTGAGAGAATCATAAGAGAATTCAAGTGTGAGGAATTACAGCATTAGAATTCACATATCACATGTTGAATTTGTAGCTATTATTCTTTGAAATGAATACAGGTTATTTGTTACCATGTTTTTCAACACCTTCTTTTAAAAAGTTATCAACCTTTCACACATAGATAGCTATATCAAGTAAACCCTATATAGTATGGTAAATAAAAGTTGCTAATTCTTCGGACAGCTGATTGGCAAACAATACTACATCATCGTTTAGAGCGATTGGGTATAGATTTGACTAAGATTATAGTTCAAGATGAATTTGGGAAACTGAGTAAATTGTCAGATCAATCAATCAATTTTCTTGGGGTAAAACTTCTACAAATATGATTTTTGCCAACTCTGCAAAATACGAGAACTGAATTAAGATATTGTGAATAGCTCTCACTTTATTGGGTCCCATTTATGTATGAAGGAAAGGTTTTTCACATGAATAAGATTTCTAATCTGGGCAAGATCTTAGTGTAAGTGTTTCTAACATAAAGTTTCATCTTTTATAAACTTTCCGCTTGTCAAAAAGTTTGATAGGGTTAAACAAAGGGCAAAGAACATACTGATAATAAAAGAAATGAATACAATTAAATAAATTTTAACAAGTTAAAATTAAACAGAAAAATTAATCGAATCCAATGACAATATGATGGCAGCTTTTCTCAAAATACCAATACATTTATGTCATTCATAGATACAAGGTTTTCTTTTCAGTGTTGTAGTTAGGATATTGCAGTAAATGTAAGGATCTAGTGGTGGATGAGGGAAATTGAGGCAGTAGTTATATATATAGATACACACACACACACGCACACACAGAGTTAGAAGTATTCTTTGTTGAAAAACCCATTGTATTTTATTGCACTATTAAGGGAAATGGTCCAAATTTAGTGTGGTCTTGGCCTAGATTTTTGAGATAGTTAATATTGAGATATGTTCATATTTTAGTTTTGATGAATCAATTTAAAACAACTTAGAGACTACATTATTGTCCCAGTTCTTCTGAGAATTGTATCCTCTCTGTTTGTGAATCTGTTACTTAAAAAAAAGAAAACAATGCATTTAAGAATCAGTACTAATAAGTGGCAGTGGAGTCATGCTGTCTGGCAAAAGTAAAAAAGAGCAGCATTTTTGGAAACGGACCTTTTGTGGTTTGGGCTGTCTTTTAAGTCTCACCGGAAGTTAATTAAAATGAGCTGGGGTTTTTTTTGTTTTCTTTTTAAGTTTATTTTATCATTTTTGAGTTTACTCACTTAGTGGCAGATGCCAGAAAATTCCTCAATCCATGTTACTAATTGAAAAACAACTCTCAATCTGGGAGGAGAGCTCAGACATTCCAGATATCTCTTTCTAGTTGGATTAAAGGGTTTTCATTCTAAATATCTTATTTGGAAGAAATGTGAGGAATTTCAATGTTCCCAATCTTGAAACCATGAACAAGAGGGTCAGCCATGCCAAGCTTATTTCTCCAAATTCTTTTGGAGCTCAAAAGGTGTGGTCTGGACTAGGATGCCTGTGGGTGATATCCAGGAGTTTCATGTGTATATATATATGAATATATATGATTTACAAATATATATAGATTTAAAAATATATATATAGATTTTAAAAATATATATGATTTAAAAATATATATAGATTTAAAAATATATATGATGTAAAAATATATAGATAGATTTAAAAATATGTGATTTAAAAATATATGATTTAATATATATGATTTAAAAAATATATATATATATATATACACACACACACATTCATAATCTGAGTGTATCCTCATTTTAAAAACATGTGTATTACTTCATATCCTGATTCCTTTAGGGAACTTCAGTTTGCTTTGATCAGTAATTCTAAGGGTCTATGCTATGTTTTCTGGCTAGCCAATCACTTAGACTTCTGCCCTTCAAAGACAACATTCCTGGCAGTGATTACTATCTCTGTGTGGGGGTATGTTGCCAGCAGTTATTTCACATTGTGCACCTTGAGTGTTTGTTTTGATGTAGCTGCAGATGATATTTCCAGTTGTCATTTTTGTCTCAAGGTTAGCTAGACTTTTCTCAAAACAGAACAGCCTCTGTGTTGTAGCAGTGTACCCACAGCCTACAAACAGAGCGAATTTCAGATACCTCTAATGCTTTTTTGAAGAGGTTTCTTTCTCCTTTCCTTTTCTTGTTTAGTAGTTCATGTCACATCATAGGGTGCATGTTTGGATAATAAGATTGGTAATACACTGGGGATGCCTCTGAATAGTGACTAATTTAGCAAAGCACTTGTTGTTCCCCCCGCCCCATAAGGCACAGCGAGGCTGTGCAGAGTGAGCCATTGATTTTCTACTCCAACCTCAGTGGCTTAGGCTGGCAGATAAAATAAAGTGAGTGTATGTAGGGGTGGGGTCCCTGGGGAATGTCTTAGGAGCGTCAATAGAAGTCAGATAAGAAGGTAGGGAGGTTTTCAAGGAAGATCATAGTGAAAACATGCTGTTCCAACTTTAAGAACTAAGAGAAAGAATTTCAACCGGGGGTGGTCAAGTCAAATATACTACTTAAGAAAGTTATAAAAATGGTTGTAATGTGGAAACAGATTCCAGAATAAAAATCCTTTTGTGAACACTTGATTTGGATTTCTGAATTTAATCATTTTCAGCTGCAACAACAAATGCTTGAACCACGTAAGAAGCTTTGGCTTCCCATATTTTAACAGATTTTTTTCCTGCACATTAGTTTGTTGTTTTTTTTTCTCTCATTTCATGATGTTTCCATTCAGCTGTTGGCATAATAATGGATTACGGTGTGGTGAAGGAAAGAGTTGGAGTTTCAGATTAATACTTGAGTTTTCAATCCTTGCTTTTATAATTACTAACTGTGGGAGCTTGGACAAATCACATTAACTCGCCAAGTATCAGTTTGTCTATAAAATAGGATGAAAATATATAAAACACCTACTACATGTTTTCTGCACATATAAGATGGGAGAAATTGTTGCTGTTTTATTATGATGATTACTGTTTTGAAAATTAGGCTAAGATAATATAAAAATAGTATTTAGTGAGATTTGCTAATAGATTAAAGAGAATGAAATAAAATCTAAGGGTCAATATGCAGCAAAGTGTGCTGCTCAAAATAAAATCAGTCTTCTTGTTGAATTTGACATACATATCTCATTATATGCCATATATTTTCACTCTCAAGCTCATCTGTGTTCTGCATTAAATAATGAATTCCTTTGGAATGTGAGTGAAATTTTCCAGAAGTTATTAATTTAAAAGTTAATATGGAGATCAAGTGCATGCTGTATCCTTTATTATTAGCTTGGAGTTCATCTGAGTTCTGTATTGCCTTTTAGTTTGTGTGTGTGTGTGTGTGTGTGTGTGTGTGTGTGTGCCTGCCTACCTGGCGATAGTAGGGAGGAAATTGGTCATTTTGCATAAACTTATACTAAGATGTTAATTAAGCATAATATATAGCTTTAACACAGGTCTAAAAATGTATTTTTATAAAAGTTCTTCACCAGCTGAAGAAGTAGAGTTTTATTTCTTATTCTGGGTATACATCCAAAATAATTGAAATTAGGATCTTGAAGAGCTCACTGCACTCCCTTATTTGTTACAGCATTATTCACAATAGCAAGATGTGGGAACAACCCAAGTGTTCATCAACAGATGAGTGGATAAAGAAAATGTGCTATACATGTACAATGTGATATTATTCAGCCTTACAAAGGAAGGAAATCCTGCCATTTATGGACAATGTGGATGAACCTGGAGGACATTATGCTAAGCAAAATAAGCCGTACCAAAGGTCAAATACTGCATGATTCCACTTGTATGAGAGATCTTTATAGTCAACATCATAGAAGTAGTGAGTGCAATAGGGCTTGCCAGGGGCTGCAATGTTATTCATCAGCTATGCTAGATGAATATGTTCTAGAGATCTGCTGTACAACGTTGTACCTATAGTAAACAATACAGTATGGTGTATTTCAACATTTGTTAAGAGAGTAGTTCTCATTTTAAGTGTTCTTACGACAAAAATAAACCAAAAACACAAAAACGAGACACAAAGAAACTATGGGGGCTGGGTGCAGTGGCTCACACCTGTAAGCCCAGCACTTTGGGAGGACGAAGCGGATAGATTACCTTAGGTCAGGAGTTTGGGACCAGCCTGGCCAAATCTGTCTCTATTAAAAATACAAAAAAATTAGCCGGGCATGGTGGCATGCACCTGTAGTCCCAGGTACTCAGGAGGCTGAGGCAGGAGAATAGCTTCAACTAGGAGTTGGAGGCTGCAGTGAGCTGAGATCACGCCACTGCACTCCAGCCTGGGTGACAGTGAGACTCTGTCTCAAAACAAACAAACAAACAAACAAACAAAAACAAAAAAGAAACTATGGAAATTGCTGGATCTGTCTACTACGTTAATAGTGGTAATTGTAACAAGAATGTATGCATATGTTTAAAGTTATCAAATTGTATACTTTAAATATGTGTACTTCTTCATAATATCAGTTATGCTTCAATAAAGCTGTTAAGAAGTTTTAATTTATTTAAATTTGTGTTAACCTGTCACTTTGTGAGGATCATCTACTTTTTATACAAAGTCACTGCAACCTACATACTTAATTCTTTTGTACTGTTTTGAAATAAGCATACACTTGCAGACACATGTTTCTACAACATTCTTTGCTTTCCCAATAGGCAAGTTCAAACTCAGAAGGCGAAAGTCCAGCGGAAAGTACCGGAACTGAGGGAAAACTATTTGCCTAACCACCCACACCACTGAATGCTTTCTTGGAATCTGCTGTGTGTTTAAGATGATATCCTACCCACACACATGTAACCTTTACCTTTTTGCAAACCAAAACTGATTCTACAAGGAAAGCACAAAAATAAAAATATTTTTCTCTCAAATTATATCAGATTTGTTTCTGCTCAAATTATCTCAGACTAGTTTTAAAAATTGTAAACTCTCCCATATCAAGCATCTAACCATCCACTGAATTTGGCTATGCAACTTCAGTTTTTAGAGAAGGTGGTAAAGTCTCTATTTTTAAGGGGGAAAAATTAAGGGTTACTAAGAAATATAGAAATAAAACTGGATTTTTTTTTTTTTGCTTTGTTTTACAGTGTTTCTGGAACTTTCTTTCTTTTCATTCCTCAGTAGCTTTCCGGACTCTATCCTGAACTGAATCTTCTTTTGTGAAAGTTACCTTTGACCTGTGATTTGACTAAGCATGGGCTTTTTACAGTACGTGGTGCTTGATCGGTCTATGAATTCAACCCAATTAACATTTTCTCTGTAGAAATTGCTGCCATTGGCTCCCATGACATCATGCTTGTGTCCCTCTTTTAGTCTTTCTGACAACTTTTACCCAGTCTTATTACTCCCTCTTTTTACTTCACGTATTGTTTAATTATTGCTTCTTCCATGGGATTCCATTCCAAACTCTCTTCTTTTTCGTTTCTACATACTTTCCCTGGAAAAATTCACTAAGCCATGAATAAAAGTATCAAATGGACATTGATGAATCCAGGCTTTCAGTCTCCAGCCCCATCTACCTGCCTGCCCTGACAATACAAACACTTGAATGATTATTACATAAATAAATATATTTCTAACTTCTGCCACTGTTTTCCAAAACCACAGAAGCCATCTTTATTTTGGTTGGCCATTTTATCCTTGGCAATAAGCACAGTCCCTGGCACATGGCTCTCAAAAAATCATCTTAGGTGTTGAAGGAGTGACCTCTTTTTGGCATCTCCTGATGCCCTCTAACTTTAATCCGTCACTATATCTTTTTGCTTCTATCAACTCACATATATTTCAAATCTGCTTTTTCACCATCATCCCCAATGACATTCTTTGGAGGAGACAGTATCTCCTGCCTACCATCAGCCTTGACTCCATCCACCAAACTATCAGTGTTCTTACTTTTTAGACACAAGTGTGGTAGATGTACTCTCTTGTTCTTGAATATTTAATGGATTCCAAATTCTTCTAGTAACAAATCTAAATGCCTTAGCCCATTCTTCAGGGTTCTCAAACCCTAACCAGACTCCAACCTCTCTTTCCAATCCCATCTTTTCAATATATTCATCCTGTAATTCAGTAACTGCAGATGTCTCAAGTGCCCTGAACACTCCGTATTCTTTTTTTCCTATGTTGGTTTCCTCTGCTCTTTTGAACTTCTTTGTCATCTGTGTCTTGAACTCTAACACCTATGTGCATCTTATACTTTTAACTTATAAAATCCTATTTTTGACAGATTGTTACCCAGTAGTCCTTGGGTGCAACTGATGAATGATGAATAGAGTCATAACATGAATGTAAACTCACTTTCTCTGACTTTAGACTCCGTCGTCTTTTGTGCTAAGGGGACCGTGGTTCCAGTTCCCAGCATATACTCACACTTTGCTCTTAGTCATTTTTCATTGCCATCCCTCTCTGCTGACTGCATTCAGGTCACCTTTTCTGTATCACTGTCTTGACTCTGCTCAAACCATGATCATAAAGAGATTTGTGGTAAATATCCTTTTATCACATGCATTGATCTTATTAGTGAGTCAGAAACCAGGGTGACCTCATTTTCTTGTTTTTCTACTGTACCTTTAGTTATAGAGTACATTTCTTGATTCATTTTTAGTATATCTCTCCACTCTTGAAAAAATTGTCACAGGTCTTTGAGAGGCTGAGTTGGAGGACAGCTTACATAGGTAGCTATCTTTCACATAAAAAATCAAGACTTTTCATTTCTCCTAGCCAAGCTCCTTGGTCTGGGTTTGTCACTCGGAGAGTCTCACTTGAGGATTAAGGCTGTGGGAGCCAGCTGTGAGTTCCATCTCCAAACATCGTTTTCCCATGGGTCTCACTGAATCCTCAGCCCAAAAAGCATTTCTACTAGGCTTCTTAGGTAACTACCTTATTAAAATGATTCACAAACTTAAGCCAAGAAGTATAAAGCCTGTATAGAAAAGGTATCTCAAAATTAATATACTACTAGGAAGGCTGAAGTGGGAGGACCACTTGAGGCCAGGAGTTCAAGGCTGCAGTACGTTATGATCATGCATGTGAATAGCCACTGCACTCCAGGCTGGACAACGTAGCAAGATCTTGTTGCTAACATAATAATAATAATAACTTATAAGTGACCCAAGAAAGATTAGCTGTTGTAGTTTTAAAAATGAATTATATGTATTCTCTGACGTTGTTTGATAAAAAAGTACTAATGGTCCCACAGCATCCTACAATGATAGATGATTCGTGAGGAGTTTATGTCAGATTAATTAACTAGACAATTTATAAATGTGGCTACTAGCAAGGCAGATTCTGGATATCTTGAAGGACCAGGGGAAGAAAAAGAGATTTTCCCATATTCAGTGAGGTCATTTCTGCAATTAGTGGTTTGGAGTGGGTCCCCTTAGCAGAGTTTAGCTGGATGGAATTTGAACTCACTCTAATATAATATGATGGGGTAAAATGTTTTGATCATCTGCCATTTATTGACATACTAATCCACTATCTATTTAGGCTTTCTTCAATTCATTTCTAAGTAGCAAAAAGGAAAACATCTGTAGGTTCATGGTGATTATAATAATGAAAGAAAATCTTTTGTTCAGAAGTAGAGCTTTCCTTTAGGCTGAACCCCAAGAAAAATGTTTTATTTGCATCTTTATTATAAAGAAAAAAATGGCATAATATATTGGATAACTATAGTGTACATATAAGGTGCACAGTCTACAACTTTCCTCTAAGAAGTATAAATGTAGTAATAGTCATATGGCTGTGTTTATCGTGTTTTTAAGGTAATCATGATATTCAATTGAGTAAAACTCTATAAACAGCAGAAATACAGTCTATGTGTGTGGTTCTGATGAATTAGCAAGAAGACTTCAGATTTCTCAAATTCATAAAAGAGGTAAGATTGTCAAACATGTTTAGGGAATGTGTTTACATAAATGTTACATTGAAAACATAGGCTCTTTGAGGATTAAATGCTTCTATAAGCGAATTTAGCAAAAGAATAGCCTTAATTGCATAAAGATTGCTGGGGACAATAAAAATACATACACATGTCATGCTATTATGAAATCACAGGTGATCTGTGGATAATTTACACTTGGTTAAACCCCAATAGATTTTTTTCTCTGTATCATGTTGATTCATTATTTATATTAGATTGGTTATCTATATTAATGAAGTTAAACAAAGGGGCCGAATTTGTCTTTGCAAGACATTTTTACATTCTAACTATCCTTCAAGATCCAACTGAGGTACCATCACTTCCTAAATTTTCTTTCCCCTCTTTGTTTATATGTGTAGTCTATTTTGCACAGCATACCTAACTATAATTTTATGCTCCAATTGTTTGAATCACGTGCACAGTTCTATTGTAGTTGAAAATTATCCTAATATAATACAGTTCAATAATATGAGACTTTTAACATATGCCTTACATAAAGATGGAGTTTAAAGCCAAGACTCATGTACTCTATCTGGAAATCTAGGCAGCACAAATTCACTCAAGACTGAATGAGCGTTACAGAATCAGGTCAAGGTGGTAGAGTTTTGGAGACATTGAATGTTGTTGTTTCAGCACTGCTCAAAAAAGCACTGCATGAAAATATATCTGTAACTCTGTACAAAATCATGTCCATTGAAACTTTTCACTGTTGCAGGGATATAGGTTTTATCTAACATTATTCTATTATTGCTTTTTACTACAGTGCATAAACAGAGTATAATTCTGCTTGAATTTTGAATTTTCTACTAGCATATATTTCATATGATTTATTAGTTATTCAAAATATTCTGCTATATTTTAATTGTGAGTCTTGATACTTCTCAATTTCCATAGTCCAGATTCAATACACACAATATTCCAATGGGTCATCACTGCTTCCATTAAGATTCTCCATCTCTGTCCTGGAATTTACCCTATCATTGAAATTATGGTTATGTGTAATGAACAAGCTAACTGCTCTAGCGTGGAAACACAAAACCTTATTTGTGATAATGAGATTTGACTTGTCTTCTTCCTCTCACTTTTAATAATATCATAATGTTGATGCATCTGAATGTAATTGGCATAAACAGTCTTAAGAAATGCTTTACTGCACCAGAAAACATAGATTAGAATTTAAATTATTATTGTTTTTCCAGACATTGACTTTTGGGGCCAGGCCAAATGGATTTCTGGTTCTTGGATTGTGCTAATCAATATAACTGTAGCTGTATGTTTTCAAGATTAATTTTATGACCATATTTTCTTATCTCAATAGCAAGAACATTTTTCATTCTGTTGTCTATTGGAATGAGCAAATTATTTTTGTAGAACATTAGAGGGCAAAAACTATAAGAAGGCAAGTGAAAAAATTCCCTTTCCCCTACTTTATCTTTTGCCCCTCCTTTATTCCTTTTCTTGTAGAAGAAGCAGGGGAAAGAGGAAAATCCCATTTTCCCTGCTTCTCCTATGTGTAGATAGTAGGAAATTAAGTAAAAAATAAATGTTTTACTTGAGCTCTTATTGATTATTCATATTAGATGAAAAGATAAGAAATAGATAATGGGGGAGATTAATCTCTAAAAAATATTAATTCACAATAAGTTTGGCTAAAACATCTTAACACGTAACCAATAACTGACCTGTATTTGACCAAAGCTATATCCTTGTCATATATACTCAGACACCCATGGACAGTATTTTTATGTGGAAGTATGCTAATAATTACTTAAGGTAGAGCCTCATTTGGGAGGACAGGTACCTAAAGCCTTCAGTGTCTTGGGAAACCTCTGAGATCAGTTTGGTCTAGTGCTTAAGTGAACTTGCTAACTAAAGCCTTCCTTCCTCCTGTGTAAGTGAGTGAAAAACCTCTCTCATTAGTTGCTATCCTGGCTAAGCGAGTGAATCTGATGTTTTTGGGTTGCATCCACTGGGTCTGAAGTTAAATGTTGAGGTTTACTACTTATTTTCTGAAGATCAGAGATCTTCAACTTCAAACTACTATGCATTTTGAGTTATTTGTAAATTTCTAGAGATTTTTGAGGGTGCCCAGCTGGAGTGACATTTATTCCTGGATTTTATCATCTCAAATACAGCACAGAGCATTATCTATAAATTATTCCCATATTCTCCCTTTGTGGATATGTGTAATGTCATTTATAAAAATAAATACTTCATTATACCTTTGGTCTTAGTGTAGGTTCTGTTTTATACCTTAAGAACTTTGAAGAACTATGTATATGTATGAATTCGTGTGTGTGTTTGATATCAATATGAGTATGCTTATGGTAATGAAGGAAAGAAAGAAAAGAATAAAAGTTAGGTGGGCATACAGAGTAGTAAGCATCTTGAAAATAAATCAAAGTAATAAACATATGGCTTAGAATGCATAATAATTATACTGATTTTCAATTTGTCAAATAATCTGTGCTATCATATTCCTAAAGCAGGCATGTTAATAATAGCATCATGCTGATTTAAAAGTGTATACAATAATCCTCCACCAGACACATTCCTTAAATTAAACATCTATTATACTAAATTTCTGGTATAGCACAGTGTGTAATTATTTGTAACTTACTCACATGTATAGTATAGTATTTGAATTAGTGTGCTATAGATAGACTAGATCTTAGAAACCATCTAAACCTGGGATTTTAAATAGGTATCTTTTCTTGTGTTAACGCCGTCGAAATGGTAGTGGTTGTGTGGAACATTGTTTGAGAATTCTGGGACTGCATGTAGATTAGGAAAAAGGAATTCTATAATTGATTACTTGTGTAGGCATCGACCCAGCATAGAGAATGTTGGCAAGTATATTAGGTGTTTTGGCATCTCTAATCTATTTCAATATCCTGAATTCACAGAAAAAAAGAGAGGCATTTATGTAACACTTCAGAGATTGTGCAACTCATTCACATATGCTGGCACAGTTTCTTTTCAACAGTTTTGTAAAGTATGCAATATTTCAAAGCCCTAGAAAAAAAACAGCTGCTTTTGTCCCTGGCTGGCAGTGATCATTTGTGGATCTTGGATCTGAATTCCAGAAGCTCCACAATACTATTCTCATAACAGCACATGCCAAAAGATGTCCCCACTGGTAGCCACTCATTCATATTGCTTCTGTCTACATTCAAATATCAGGTGAGATTCATCTGACCAATGAAATCTGGACATTTGTCCTCCCACAACTGCAAAGGAGTCTGGGAAATGTACATGTCTTAGAACATATTCTCCAGAAAGCAGAGCCTGAGGCAAGGATTAACATGTTGACACTTTCTTTGAGAAGTACAAATCCAGCAGTGAGGGTGAAGAAAATGAGTAGAGAAAGGTGCTATGATGCATTTCTGTGTTGGTTCCTGTGTTCAGGATGTGTATCCACTGGTCTGTCGTACTTCTCCAGAGCAGTTAAAAAGAGGAGCTGATTCAGGGTAATCTTTAGAAGGGAGAAAGGAGGAGAAATTTATCTATGGAGCTTTCTCCCATATACATTTCCTATTTTACTAGACTGGCCTCACCATGGGCTAGTTCCCTCAGACTTTCAACTTGGATAATTCAGGTCACTGTTGAATCCCACTCCTGGTACTGTGGCGTTTCCTCTAGGTCTGGAAATGTAGGGGAAACTCAGGGTGGATTGCTTCAACAACTGAGGGATGTGGACCATGTGCCCAGAACTTCATCTCAGCCTCCTCCCAGGCTGCAAGCTCAGCAGAGTGAGGCAAAGTTCAGATATGGGTGGCACCTTTAGAAGGAAGAAGGCAGTCAAGGGAATCTAAGGATACATACCACGTTTTTACCCTATATAGTCAGGTTTTTGGTTTCTACCTTAAGAAGGCTGTTTTCACAACGTAGAAAACTCCCACGACATAGGGAGGGTACTCAAAAGATGTTGGGCACCCCCAATGGCAGATGTTCATTACCACCTCCCACACCTGATCACCCAACTAAAGCATGTCTCCCTTGTCACTCCCTCCACAGCTCGCTAGGGTTTTTCTTCCTTAGAGCGTACCAAAATCTAAGCTTCACTAAGGCAGTATTACTTCTGTTTTCATCATCATTGTATACTCAGGAGTGAATACAGTACCTGGTACAATATAAGTTTGGATAAATATTTGTTGGTTAGATGAATGAATGAATGAATACCAGACAGCAAATTATGAGCTAAACAATGGTATAGGTGGTTATTACAGGGATGAAGATAAAGAAAATAATCTTCACCCAACTTGGAAAAGTTTCACAGAAGAGGTGGGACCTGGGTTAGGCCTTGGCATATAGTTTTAACCAGAAAAGTAAAGAGAGTAGAGATACTCAAGGCAGAAAAGCCATGAAAGTAAAGATACATATGTGAAAATGGTCTTCATTTGTTCATAAGATGATGAAGAAACCAATGCTCTATCAAATTTCTGGCAAACGTATTAATACATATATTTATCTATGGATTTCTGCTGATCTCTAATTATTTTCCTAACTGAGAGGTCTACAAAGCATTGTATTGGAAGCAGGCCTTAATCTATCATGTCCAAACCTCTCCTGAGAGACATTTTCCTTCAGTGACCTGGGAAGCTGAACTTTCTTAATTGGATTAGTGGCATTTTGCTGTTTCAAACTGAAACAGGATCTACTGCCCTATACTAGCTAGCACTTTATAATCTACATCATCTATTTTGCGGTCATTGTTGAAGCATCAGAGCTAACCCAGGGAGACAGGAAGTGGCATTAGATTTTTTTCTGTTTTAGCCCTGCTTAGAGATGTAGTCCAAGATGATAAAAACAATGTGACCTTTCTAGATCAGAATACGTTTTTGCTGTAGAGCTGAGGTTCACAAAGAAAAGCCTAAAGGAACTTTTCAGTGATTCAGGGTGGATATCTCCTGGGCACTTAATATTGCAAAGGGCCTTAGATTCAACCCACTTGCCCTCGGCTATTTTCTTAATGAGAAAGTGGATCCTACAAACTTTAATCCCATTTACCGAAATATCAAAGCAATCTGTACTTTATATCAAATAATTATATCTGAGGTAAGCTTAGGAAATTTAGCCATTTGTTGAGGGTTGTTTTTCCCATAACAAAGTCTCTAAATAGAATTATCAAGACTATCAAATGTTAATTTGTCAAGAGAAACAGAATAGCTAATAAGGATAATTAGATTTATATTGTAAATAGAGTATTATCATGAAGGCTTCCATGTCTCCTAAAGGAAGTATGACTGAAATATGACTGCAGGGAAGTCTTAATCAACCAAACTCTAGAGTCATTTTCTCTTCAATGTATGACAGAATCTTGCTCTGAGGCAGCGTTAGGGAGAATGCCACCCTGGCATTTTAGAACTCAGGTCTTCAACTGTGACTTATCTCCTGAAGAAAATCACCCTCATTCATTAAATAGACAGGGAAAGGTGGCTGCCTGGCTTTCCTGGCTTTTCTGATTAAGAAGAGAGATGAGCATACAGCTTCTATCCCTGCACAAGGGCAAACACCAGCCTGCTGGCAGAATTTTCAAAGATTCCAAGATTTCTCATGGATGAGGCTTCCAATGACTTTTCCCTCCAAGAGTAGACATTGATCACCTTGTAGCAGAAGTTCTGAATACCTAATGCTTTTTCTGCACTTCTAGGAATCTGAGAGCATTTGCTCTACACCTTGTATTCTATCTAATTCTGCCATCTCTTGTTCTCCTCCACTCCGAATGTTTCTTCTTATAACATTAGCCTGGTGAATTAAATTTTTTGAGACGTTGGTCTGAGGTACAATTTTAAATTGCTTTTGTGAAAACCAATACCTGTTATTTGCATTGCAGGTAAGTTATTTCAATTTTAGGGCAGGGATTACAAATTTTTTTCGTCAATAAAATCCCAAAGAGGACAGAAAGAGAAGGAGGGGTTTGCTAAAAGAATGAGATTAGAAAGACAGCTGCTGACAGTAAGTTTTTTTTCTCAGGAAAAATCAGAAAACTTCCCTTGTTCTCCTTCCTTGGCCCCTAATAAACGTGACTACCCATGGGAAGAGCAGCTGTGTCAGCCACTTCCCTTTCCTGTCTTTTTCAATGAAAATGACCAGAAACTGAAAGAAGTTCACAGTGTGGCAACTGCACAATCTCAATTAAATAGCCTTGAAGACCACAGGTTAATCGGTTGGATACTTGGTTATTGAAAAACTGATTGAAGAGGGACAGCTTCCCCTTGCCATGTACTGGCTAACACCACTAGTTTTCTCACTGTTCTCCTCCACATGACTGTTGGACTCCATTCCATGCTTCTTGCTTCCTCCTCTATATTCTCCATTTAGTTACTTTGAAAAAAAGCTTTATGTACATATAAAACTTTATATATATAATATAATATATATATATATATACACACACTCAGTTTTGAAACTGTGAAACAAAACACCCATAATCCTATTGCCCAGAGATAAGCATCTTTAACATTTTCTTTGGCATTTGCTATGCATATATATGTAGTTAGTTTTGTAAAATTTGAATCATTCTGTATATTTTATAATAGTTTAACTATTTCTCACATGAATATACACTTCTGTAGTAAGATCTTATATGACTATATGTTCTTCTATTGTATGAAAATCCTATTATTCGGTCTAATTTTGAGTATTTATGTTGTTTTGAAATCTTTTGTCATAAATAAGACTGAAATGAACATTTTAGCATTTAATATTTTATAGATATCTCTGAGAATTTCCTTAGGGTAAATTTCTCAAGGGGGAATTTTCAAATCAGATTATCGATATTCAAAGAGTCTCCAGAAAGCTATTATTTATTTATTTCCCATTTAATGCCAAATAAGTGTTGATTTTTCAACATAGCATTACACTATACAATATTAAAGATGAAAGGTCTTATGTTTGATTCAACTTCTTAAAAATGGAAACTTTTATAAGGAAAAATTTAATTTCTTTAATTTATATGAACATTCTTGACTTCTTCGGTTTTAAAATTAATTTGGACAATACTGCCATGACTTTAGTCTCTTTATGAAGTATTGACAAATTAAAATTAAATACCTTTCCTTTTATTTTAGGATCTCAGATAATCCTCCACAGAAGAGCCCATATGTAGGATCTATGTGTCTGAACACAAATTCAAAAGTCCCATCCCTCCTTGACCAACCAGCAAATGCATTAAGAAAACAATATCTGCCCCCCCATAGCAGATAGCAGCAGAACACAGGTTATGAGCAGTCATGCTGTGCTAGAAATTTAGTTTCTTCACCACTCAAAAAGAAAGAAGGGAGAGCATTATACTAAACCTCTGTGGAATCTTAAGTGCCCCCAAACCAACAGGCATATTGCATTTTACATGAATGGATTCACTACCACTATCATGACAAAAGAGCAGTTACAAGGCATCCTCTTGTGGTACTAGTACAAAACAAATAGAGAATTATGGCCCCTACTCTGGAGCTGCTTGCTGAAGTCTCTTCTAAGATCTGCCAGTAGCAAGCAGTGCTCATAACAAAACCATGACATTGAGCTTGACGCAAGTAGAGAAAAACAAAGGAAAACATGCTACCCCAGTAACTACCATATAACCACCTAAAACAGAATAATTACAAAGTGAATAGGGACACAGAAGAAAAAAGAATATACATGGTTTCCTGATGCCACAGTGTGGCATTGCTACAGAGGACTAAGAAACAACTAAGGCTGACAAACCAGTCTGGCATGGAACTAAGAGGGAAGGTGGTTCCTTCTCAGTTAAGCTTTATATTAGTGCTGCATTGAAGAGGTAGCATCACATCAGCAATAGCTTGTAACAAAAAATAATCATGGGATGTAATTTAATGTATGCTTAGGATCAAAAGAACCAACAATCTTTGCCCATTAACAGTTTAATCAGATGTACACATGGATCATATCACATGTACATACTTAGTTTAAGTCATTTATACCAAGCTAACAGAAAAAGGATAGCAATTCCAAACATTTTGCTAGCACGTAACTTTGCAAAAAAATTAAATTGGTGAAGAAAAGAACCATGCAATTTTACGTTTTTGGTGTGTGTTTTCAAGCTGCTTCCAAATTTATAAAATCACTTCCTTTTATAACAAAGGATTTTCAGAATCTGAATATCAAATGAAATACTCCTAGCACTTAAAGAGTTTATTAGACACATACAACTACGTTCAATGAAGTTATGAGTGAGCTTCAAAGTGGAAGATTAAGAATTCACAGTGATAAAACTTCAAACACATCTCAGAATAAATTCAAGCTTTTTAGCTAACATATGTGTCTTTATCAATTTTTTAAATGCAGAAGGGCCCATGAAACACACAGCAGAATTCAATGTTCTATGCTAAATGCAGAGAATTGTATAGTTCACAGCATGACTTACATATATTATCACCTTTCCTCCACAATGCTTAAAGCTATTAACACAAAGCAGAACACATCTCCACATTAACCTATGTTTTGCTGTATGTAACAAAGACTGCCTTCCTGCACCAAGGAAAGAAGTGACTCTTGAAATACCGAGTGGAATTTCTTTAACCAAAATAAGATTGAAGCACTGGTATACCCACAGCAGGTGATCAGGAGCCACATGCTTAATGGACAAGACCAATTCTTTGCATTCAGTCTAATAATTATGTCTCAAATTTTTAGACTGTTGTGTTCGTTGCCCTCCTAGTCCAACCTCTTCAGCAGCAACTGGTGCTGCTTCAGCTCCAGCACTGGTACCTAGGCCACTCTCTGACACAGGCTGGTCAACAGGTACCAGCTGATGAGGAAGTACAGCTCCGACTCCAAGACAGGTACTGGGCATCTGGCCACGAGGGCTTGGCCGAGGCTGGGCACAGGGCGAGAGGTGGGAACAGGTGGTGGGCAAAGCATTCAGGCCCCACGAGGCTGGACCAGGCCAGGGCCAGGCCTCCACCCCAGGTGCATGCCACAGCTAAGCTGTGCAACTCAGAAGGGTATAATTTAATGTATTTTTACCTGCAGTATGTGAACTTACTTATAAACAGTATTGATAATGTTACTTTTTTTTTTTTTTTTTTTTTTTGAGACGGAGTTTTGCTCTTGTTGCCTAGGCTGGAGTGCAATGGTGTGATCTCGGCTGACTGTAACCTCCACCTCCCGGGTTCAAGCAATTCTCCTGCCTCAGCCTCCGGAGTAGCTGGGATTACAGGCATGCACCACCACCCCCAGCTAATTTTTGTATTTTTAGTAGAGATGGGGTTTCTCCGTGTTGGTCAGGCTTGTCTCAAACTCCCGACCTCAGGTGATCCACCTACCTCGGCCTCCCAAAGTGCCTGGGATTACAGGCATGAGCCACCGTGCCCGGCCTACCTCTTTTTATTTTACCCATTTTATAAGGAAAATGATGTGGAGTTAAGTTTTATTTTTTGACTAAACTTGAATTAACTTTATTCATTGACATTTTATATATATACATAATATGCACTAGCCATTAACATAAAATATCAAGTTTTTATGTGTATGTGTGTTTATGTAAATTTTATCTTATTCCCTTTCAATTTTAACACATAATGCTAAATTTAACATAGTCAAATTTGTCAATAATTTCTCATATGATTTTGGCCGTTTAAAAAAGTGTTTGGAAAGACCTTCCCCACCACAAGATCAGATTAATACTGAGCTGCATTTTCTTCTGGTTTTTTATGATTTTGTTTTTTTACAGTGCACTATTTAACCAACTTTGAAAGTTTTTTGGCAAATAAGATAATGTAGAGATAGTATTTAATCCTCAAAGAGACAAGAATTACTCTTATACGCTATTTGATTTTTCCCTGTCTTGTGGTGGGATACTCTCTTGATGTGGTAATTCATTAGCAGAAATTTAATTTCTTATTTTTGCTGAGAATAATCAGCTGAAGGGCCTTAGGATTCTGGTGGCAATGGGAAAGTTTGAAAGACAGTGGCCAGGTAGTTACCTCTGGCCCCACCAGAATTTTTGTAGACTTGTACAAGGAGCTATGAACTCACATTCTAACAGGTAAAGGACAGATGATGGAACTACCAATATCCAGCTCTTTTGGGGCCCAAGAGAAAGCAGCTTTCATAACTGTTGCTATTATTTCAACCACTACTCATACTCTAATACTACCACATCCACCACTCAAAATTTATTGAGATCTTATAATGTTTAAGATTATACTAAGGACTTTATATACAACATATATGTGAAGATTACAAATATTTATTTTTCACACACACAACGATCCCCTCCATTATTCCAACTTTATAAAGAGCACATTTGAGTTGGGTCTTAGAGAAGTTAAGTAAATTATACAAAGTTTAAAATCTGGATTTTTAATCCTTATTCTATGTTGCATGTTAATAATAAAAAGTAAATTTGAAATAATATGGTTATGTGGAAGACATAGCAAATACCTAATGATCAGCAAGGTGACTACAACTTTTAACGCCCTACACAGCTCCGAAGCACTGTGTCCCAATGTTCCTTGTAGGAATCTGTCTGCTTTTCAATTCTACTTTTGTGAAGTTCTAATTGGATCTGTTATCTAGTGGACCTACATACTTTTTAGGGAATAAAATATTATTTTGAGTTTTTCTTTAAGATTTTGTACCAGATTTGTTATGTTACTATTATTAGGCTATTGTGAATGGCAAACTGTAAACAATGGTTTTTCTGTGGTTTTCCTGTTGTCTAAAATGTGAGTATTAGCCATAAGTGGAGCCTGCAACTAGTCCATTTGCTTTTTCAACCTATGTTGGGAGTTCCTCCTACCAAATATTATTAGAGAAATAAGGAGGGTAACTGAAAGGAAGATGATGACTGAAAGTTTAATCCACTGTGAGAATTGGGGCAAGGCACATAAGTAGCTGTAAGAATCAAGGCAAGACATGTAAATGGTGGGGTTCTCAATTTCTTTGTAAAACAGAGAAAATAATCCCTGCCTCGTTAAATTGTTTTGAAGAAAAGATGATATTTTAAAAATATAAAATATGGAAAAATCCTTTTGAAATTTTGAAACAGTATAGAAAACATGAGGAACTAACTTAAGCTTACCAAGAGAAGAGTGTGGCTTTCTGCTCTTAGTGTAGTAGGTTGATTCTGGTTTACTCCTAGTGGAGAAGACATTAATTCAGACTGCTGGATATGGCTCTATGTTTACACACTTACACTTTTATTATACCCTATGAAACAGAAAACATGAGAATATATAGCTAAACATTAGTTTATTTTGTCTTCTAGAGGTAGTTTCAGCTTCTGAAAAATAGCAGAAACAATTATATTTAAATCTGAGCCCCAATATATAAAATGCAGAGTTGCATGAAGTGAATTCCAAATCCTTCTTAACTTGGTAAAGATTCCCCCTGGATTAGCAGAAAGTATACCCATAGCATAAACATTGTTCTTATTCTAAAATTTATATTAAAATATATCATTCAAAGATGTATTAGTATAATCTTAGAAAAGGAAAATTTAATAATTCAGTTAATGGCCAAAATTTTAGAGAAAAGAGACTGAGAAAATACACAATGGAGGAAACGTTGCCTAGTAACTTTAAGTCTTTAGAACCCAAATTTATTAATATAATGCTTTCCAAGAAATAATTGTTTCGATATGTATTTTTGATAATAAAATAGTCCTAGACAAATGGAATATTGTGACTACGTAACATTAACCTCATTCCAGTCCCACGATGTGGTGGTAAACAATGTGCCACTGCTACTAACACTTATTTTCTACTTTTAATATTAGCAATAGAGTTGTAGTTAAACTATCTCTGGAAGATTATTGATTTTCATAGGTAGTTCAGGTCTTCATAATCCAGGTTCAAGATCTGATATCACCCAAAGTATGGATCCATTACTTTGAAATTAACCATGCCACTAACTACTATTGCATGTCGTTAAATTGTGAAAATTTTGTCTATGTTGCATGTTCTTTCAATGTTTTAGTATGTCACACTTTTTCAAAATAAGCTTCTTGGCAGTAGTAGGCCACAGAGCTGAGTAATAAAATATGAAATTTAAATCTGAATTTATTTTACTTACTATCATTCTGCATCGATTTTGTGTGTCTTTTTCTGTGTCTATGATCTCAGATTGGCTGTTCTTTTCTGTAAGCTATTATCTGCATCCACAATATACTGCTGACTATTGCATTTGCATGGATTGTGTCACATTCATCATTCATTGGTAAAAATCAGAACTGAAACTCAATAACTACAGTTTTATTTCTTCATTACTTTATGTTATTTTGGTATAAAGACAGGACTTCTATCATTATCTAGTGACAATCATGAATTACCCTTTCTACAAGGAGGGGCTCAGAATAAATTCAAGATGGAAACATCAACACAATCAGTTGAAATATTGAAGCCGTTTAAGAACCAGATAATAAATATTTATTGATCTGCTAACATTTCTAGGATATAATACTTGTAGTTCTTAGGAAGCAATATAGTACAGTAAAAGAAAATGTAGGATTTTGCATACAACAAGTTTGAATTTAAATGTAGGCTTGCGGTGTAACTAGTTTGGGGGCAATGGGTAGGTCGCAGCTTTTTTGATTATAAAAGGCAAGTAACAATATTTACCATGCATACCTGTTGTGAGGGGTCTAGATATAAACTTCTGAACATAGTGACTGGTACATAATGGGCTCTGAATACACTTAAACTACTCTTCTTGAAACCAGATGGGTCTCACTAAAGCCATGGTTTTGCCTCTTAGTAGCTTCGTGACTTGAATCAAGTTCCTTAATCTCTCCAATCCTTTGCCTGCTGTGAGGGAAAAAAAATGATAGTCCTCACTTGAATCCCTTTCCCTACAACTACATTGCCAAACCCCAAATCAATTCTCTACAGTGTATTATTTTTTCTTCTAAAAACTAAACATATTAGCATGGTTTTCTGGAAGATCCTTCCCAAATTGAATTATTGCCAAGACCCACCTGGGCTAAGCAGTACAGAGATGAGTTGATTGAGTTGTTCATGCATAAAGGTAATCAGCCATTCAAACCCCGGAATGTAATTCCCAGAAAAGAGTGAGGCACGCTTTCCACCTGACAGTATTCACTTTTCTAACATGTGCTATTTCATGTTTCTCACCACATGTGGCAAAAGTGGTAGTGGAAACATGGAAAGAAAGCAACACAGTTTCTGGTAAGAAGACGAAGCTCAACTTGTCGTTTTCCCCTAGATTTTCTAATTGCAATGCATGGTAGTCATTTTATTTCAGAACAGTTCATTTGCAATTTTCTTTATTCTCTCTTCTAGTAATCTCAAGCCTGGTTAGTATATCCTTCAAATCTTTATCTAGATTTATGGTTTGTGTCAGTCACATGCCTTATAACTATTTAAAGAGAGATTTAAGATTCATTTATTTGGAGACAAGAAAGGATGCACTGATGAATGATATTTACAAAGGGAAATAGACAGTGCTCTCCAAACAGAATGTGACATGAAGACACATTTTCAGTGATTTACCACAGCATGAAAAAGCATTAGATTCCATTCCTATTCTACTGAACATTTATCTTCTATTCCTTGAGCTTATACTTTTCTCAACTGAAACTTTGGAGGAAGGAGAAAGGCAGTTAATGTTTTCTGAGAGCCTATAATATGCAGCAGTCGGGGACACTTTGTCTAGGCTCTCTAATTTAGAAACACCACCCACTTTGTAACATAGATGACATTTACCCTGCTTGTCAGATGAGGCAGGACGGTTAAGAGAAGTTACCAGTGTGCCTGTGGTCAGTCACTATTAAGCCACAGACCTGAGCTTTGTGCCCTCCCTACTGTTCTTGTACTATATGCTGCTTTCTAACGTGCTATGCTTAGATATTTAGTTTTTGGTAAAGTTCAAGTCCTGGTTTTAGGTGGGCCAAAATAAGTGAAACTATTTCTTTAACCTATTTTCTTTGATGCTAGCCTAACCTATATATCAGTGAGATTGAAGTTGTTAAACCATAAAACCTCAACTCAAAGGGCAATCAACTCAAAGGGCATTGTTAGGTAGATCAGATTAAAGATTCATGGGAAATATGCCAGAATTTGAAGACTTTTGCACATGGAAGTAAAATGTTAGAAATTTCGCTTTCCCAGAGAATGCCAGAATAGGAAATAATTTTTCTCATTGATACATCTTGGGGTATTTTGGAAAAACAGAGTTGTGAATTGCAATGCTATATGAATTAAGAATTACTATTTTTAAGGTAAAACAGACAGCAGGCATTTTGAAAAAATGTGAGCAAAAGAAAGCAATCTCTTTAGGAATGCTGCTGAGCAAGATCTTGTACTTTTTTTCAGCAGTAACCGATGGGAACAGATTTTTCTGGATTTCTCTGGAGTCATAATTAAGAGCCTTGCATCAAGGAAGTGATCATTCTGATGTGGTCCCATGAGGGAACATAAACATCATAGAACGTACCAGTTTAGGAGAAGACAGAATTAGAAAGCAAGAACCAAGAAACATCAGAAACAACCAGAGTGAGAGAATTCTCTCAGTCAAACCAGTTTCACTACTCTGTGAAGAGTTTAAAAGTTAATATCATGACTCCACTAATCTTAGTTTTTTGTATACATATTTGTATCTACATAAAAAATACAAGAAAAATTATCCAGCTCTCAATCTATATTGCAACTCCTGCTTTTTGTTGCCTTTATATATGACTCTAAATTAAAGAACTCCTTTCAAATACACTCAGATATTTGGGTCGGGAGGACCTCTATTCATCATTATAGGCAAAATTTGGTTGTCCCTAGCAACCAGGTAAAAAATGGTACTCGTAATGGAGTATTGCTAGAGGGAGGCTTGGTCAGCTTGGCTAGACATTCCTAGATATCACACTATGGCTAGCTAACACCAGAAAATACTTGGATCATTAATATTTATGAGCCTGAGCCGCTCAACTTTTAAGAATAAATAAAGCTTCCTGCGTCTCTGTTGGAGAGCATTCTCTGACCATGGAAATGTGGTAGGTCCAAGAAGTGCAGACCAGGAATCTGGGAAAATCAGAATCTTAGGAGTGACCTTCACCAGTGAGGGATGAGATCTGGTGGATAAACACTCCAGCTTTCTTGCCATTGCTGGTACAGTACTGAAGAATGTTCTGTATAGCTTCTTAGAGAATCTCAGTGAGACTGAGCCTACATTCCCATAGTGGTGATTTGCTGATTAACAATATAAATATTAACTATATTCACTTCCTTCCTTCTTTGTTTTACTGCCTTATTCTTTCACTGTTCTTCCTGGGATCACTGCCTAGATAAACTATTTGCATTTGGATTATTGTCTCAGAGTCTGCTAACCCAAACTAAGAAAACCACCTGATTATTTCTACCTAATATACAGAAATATACTTAACTTATCCAAGTTAAAGTAGATTTTTAAAAAAATTTTTTGAGCACATAGTAGGTATATATATTTATGGGGTACCTGAGATGTTTTGATAACAGGCATGCAATGTGAAATAAAGTAGATTTTAAGAGATCGTGTAAAGAGTTCTTGTCATGTTTTGTCTCTAGTGAGACTAGTATTTTGGGGAGTGTAATGGAATTGGGGAAAATATCTTGGAAAGATGTGGCAGTTATAGGACTTGATGGCTATTGACCAGGAGAATCTAATTTTCACAACATTCCAAGGTGGGCACACCTATGGCACTTACTGTATGCTGGTGCTGTACTGTGTTCTTGCTGTGTCTATGGTAGTGTGTGAGTGTGTGTGTGTGTGTGTTTGTCTGTGTGATATGATGATGTGCTATGTTTGGACTATGTTTCTCGTCCAGAAAATTTGAGAAAAGTTTAGCACAATGAAGCCAGGAGAGTTTTATCACGCAGTTGACATCAAAATGTGCCTCTTAATGTTTATATTACACACAGTAAGCATTTAGATCACACTTTAAAGTTCATATTGAAATTGAGGCCAGAATATTGAGATTAAAATTCGTAAGACCTTCCTCTTCTAAGATGTGTATTCTTATGTGTTCATTTTCAAAGGAGGCCCTATAATTTTACTTCAAACAAGTAAGTGATTTAACTTAAAAAGCTGGGATAACGAGTGGTTAATAGGTTTTTAGGAATTGTTTAAATATTGTTTATTGTGAATCCGTCTGCTTTAGAAATGTTTGCTCCAAGAACTCTTTCCTTAAAGAGAAGAGGAAAGCATTTGGAAAGCATTTAGGTGGTCTGAAGGACTTCTGGTAATAAATAGTTACTGATACACGTTGAAACCATATTTCCAAGGAAACTATTATAACGATTTGGCAATTGACCAGAAGATAAGAAACCTCTGGTTCATTCTAATTCTTCTATTTCCTGGAATTTCAAGACTCATTCCTTCTAATTCCACTCCAGGAAGTAGAAGGATATTTTTAAAACTATCAATAATCCAAATTACCATGAAGAATCCCATTTTTAAAAGTTCAATTCCTTTCTCTAAACTAAGGAATCTGTTTCTTCATTTTTTTTTCACTAAAATAAATTTTGGTCGTTCCTTCTGATTTCACTGTTAAAGAACTGGCTATGAAATTTGCACAGTTTCATACAAAATAAATTTAACAGCAGTAACATAAAAAAGTTATTTTTCCTACCTACATAAACAATTGTAGTTATATTCTTACATGATGTTGATCATAAGAGATAAGAACTAAAAAAACCAAAACTAACTGGAACAAAAGATTTGATTAGAAATGACAGTTGTTTGAGGGTTTATTTTTGTAGGACAAAAGCTAGCATTTAATTGTTTATTTTACAGTTAGGGAGTTTACATTATGGAGGTATTCATATCTCCATTTCTTTCGTTGTGCTGTGACACACTTCCTGAATATTTCAAACCACTTTGTTTTGCAAGACTACTTTGCATTCTGAAGAGGTTTCCTGCTTAATTTAGTTCCATCAACTGATTGCCATGGAAACTCTTGATATCCTTTCCTCTTCCTGGAATGAGACACTGGCTCTGTTTCAAATAGATCTTTTGGCACAGAAATAGAGTATGTTTCATAGAGCAAAATGTGCTGTCAATAAAAGAGGGTCCTTCAGAGTGATCTACTGGATGGTCAGGAGCCACAAATACACACATCACTACTGAACAGAAAGGTAGTTGAACAATTAAAACCAGGCAGCAGCATAGTTCAAATCAAAACAAAGTGATGCCTAACCGACTTTTTAATTTTATTCACAAGTAAGTTGAAATCAATGCTTTATTGCATGCCAACTGAGCAAAATCAAAACAAAACAACCAATGATATATTACCCTAAAATTTTATGAGACTGAATCAATCTGAATTTCTCAAGGGCATCTCAAAGCAGATTAAATTGGTGAATGTGAACAGTTGTGCTGGAAAAATAATTTCTATAATTAACTATAACACAAAGATCTACCATTTTTCTTGCCATGGATTTTATTTTAAAAGTACATTTCTCAAGCAATAGTGACTGTAATAAATACACTGGGTCATCCTATTAAGCCCTCCACTTTGAAATGAGGATCATATTCTGAGTTTATTCTACTCATATTTAACAATTTTTAAATATGGAATTTGGAAAGTTAGAGCCAGTTACAATCATGAAAAAGAGAAGAATGATTATGTTTACAGTGTATTTACTACTTTACTTTGTGTATGGATCGCTGAGAAAAAAACTTCAATTGCATGACTATATATGCATGTGTGTTTACAACTGTTGTGGATGACCGTGTATGTGTTTATGTATTGCATACAGACAGGTAGTTGTCAAAAGTACAGATTAATAGAAAAAGAAGTAGGTATATATTGGGAGAAAGAGGAAATTCCTTTCTGATGACTCTCTGTAAATTCAAATATATGATAGCATCTTTAAAGTTAGAGTATCATGTGTTAATCTGTTATTTTTCATAATATTCAGATTTTGTATATCCTTTGGAAAAAATGAGTGGATGACAGCTATCTCCACCCAAACTTGTAGAGAGCTGTTTTCCTAAGACATTAAAAGTGAGAAGAGGCAAAATTTTGCTTCCTTGTAAACCTTGAATTTAGCAGCAGACACATAATGGTTTCTTTTGATGGCTTGAAGTTTGTCTATATAAAAATCATTGGTTATGATTTTGTTTTTTCTGATTGAGGTGGTAGGCACACATTATTTTCTTTTCTCACAGTCAATTTACATCAAGAAAATATGTTGCCCTACAAAGTTTATTTACAATGAAAATTCACGTGCATGGAGAGTACTTCCTAAAAGGAATACATATTTAGCAAATCTGGAAAAAATAATAAAATAATTGTATAAATTCTAAATATTATAGGTAAGAGATTTTAAAACTGAGTTTATTATTTTTTGGGTCCACTTTGATTATCTAAATTAGAAAAGTATATGGTACCTTCAAATTAGCTACAGCCTTAGCTGATTTGTCAAAATGTATTATAGCAACTCTGTTTTAATATCTCACCATGACAAAGCAGTAAAGCTCTGGTTATCACAGTATGTTGCTCACTTTCAGTGTGATTTACTCTTAGCAGTCTGTGCATAAATGAAGCATAGTTTCACAATGTCTGCTTTTTGTTGTTGTTGTTAAAACAAATGCCTTAGTGTCTGTTACACTCATATCTCTTCCTGGACTAGTTTCTCCAAATACATTTTTTTTTTTAATCCTGCACGGACAATTGGAGTGCATACTGAAGACTGCATGATGGAAATCTCTGACCTAATTCTGCAGTCATGAGAGGTTTGAAGAACAGTGATTAAGATCTAAACATGGACATACATGTTTCAGTGAAGTATCTTAACTTTATCAGCCCCTTAACCAAAGTCGAGTTATTTTTATTTGCTTTCTTTTTTGGATCTTTGCAGATGCTAACATCTTTCTTTCTCTTTCTTTCTCTTTCTTTCTTTCTTTCCTTCCTTCCTTCCTTCCTTCCTTCCTTCCTTCCTTCCTTCTTTCTTTCCTTCTTTCTTGATTTCTGAATGTGACAGAGAGTTCTGAGGAGGTGGGGAGCTTTCCTATGACCCATTTTCATTCTTTGAACCTAATTTAGCAACTTGTGTATACATTATTGTCTGTGTTTGTAAAATGCACAAACAATACTGCGACTTAAACACCAGATTCATACTAAGGAATTGATCCTTACACTAGTCAGAAAGCACTTGTCTAAAATGAATATACTCTGACATGGAAACTAAAGCTCTGTTTCTGGAGAGGGCAGAATAGAACCAGTGAGTGGAAATTATATAGACACAGATTTTAGCTCCATCTGAGGAACAGCGCATCAATAAGTAGCCATAGGATTCTTATTTCATGATGGAGCAGAGCTTGCTGTCTCTTGGATGGGTTTTTGAGGTGTTGGTGATGAGTTAATTATGTGGTGAGAGACCTTGTTTTCTGTCCTCTTTTCTGTTTGTCATCTGTCCTTTTTTCCTCCCCTCTTTTTTCCTTTTCTTCCCTTCTCTCTTTCCCTCTTTCCATTCAGTCTTCACACATGTATTAACGTCCTATTGTGTGTCAGATACTTTGCTTCTAAACCTAAAAGTCTGTTATTGAGAAGTAATAGTTAATTATGTGAAGAAAAACATTCAGTACTCCTTCTTCTGAGAAGGGCTTGTCTCTATTTCCTTTCCACTTAACACTGACAATTTTAGAGCACATTAAAACTGAGGAAACTAGCAATGCTGTTTCAGAAATTAATTTTTAAAAGAAAAACAAAAGTCTTTTTTCCTTTGATTATATATCTTAATTTGCTGCTGGAAGTAACCAGGCACCCACAGAAACAGCAAAAGGTGGACAATGAAAATTAGAAAGCATTTAAACCTGGGCACCTATCCCCAGTGAGCCTCTCCAGTTTTATCCCTGCAAAGAGTTAATGAAGGTAGAACAGAAGGGCAGAGCAAGCAGCTGTTTTAGTTTTTAGTGGGGACAATCAGTAGGATACGAATGGACACATGTCAAGTTACCCCCCCTGCTGTCCTTAGATAAAAAGGCCTCTGAGACACAGACTGTGATGCCAAACCATGTCCATTCTGCCTGTCGTATGGAATGCCAATCCCTGAGATGGTAAGTTTTACAGCGGAGAAAGAGTTTATTCATGAGGCAGTCAAGCAAGGAGGTGGGAGAACAGGTCTCAAATCTGCTTCCCTAAAGATGGGGTTTTAAGGATATTTATGAGACAGAGGAGTGAGGTAGTCTGAAGTATGAGGAAAAGTCATTGGCAGTAAAGAAGAGTGAGGTTATCAGTGAACTATGCAAGCATAGCCAAGCTTCATGGCTCTTCATAGGATGCATGTTCACATGGTGGTGTTGTTAGCATGATCTGTAGGTAGAACATCAAAAGTGTACCTATCGAACACTCAAGCAGGGTCAGTGGTCGCAAATGGCTTGAACTGGACTACAGCTGACTCTAAGTTCCTGAAAAACAACTTCAGTAACCATCACCATGGTGACCTATATGTCAGAGATGTTATCTGTGAGGAAGCTAGTGCAAGTTCAGTTATATATTGCTTAGCCACATGACTTTTAGCTACATAGATTTTAAAATCAACTAAAGGCAAGTAGCTAAAAACAAGCAAGGCAGGTTAAGCTTGACAGACCTAATCAGGTTAGCCCTTGGTTTCAACTGTAAGTTGTCTCCCAATAATCCACCTTCCCTTTCTGCATTTTAACAGAAATTTTAGTCTATCATATGACCACTCAGAATCCCAGTCCCACTACATAGCCCCGTCTCCCGTGCAGCAATATGATGCCATGTGTCTTAAGTTACGACCAATATGATAGAAGCCAACTATCCCATGACAGCTTTTGGGAAACTTCCTTAAGACAGCTAATGTACACCGTGGCCCTTCCTCTCTTTGGCTTCTTCTCCATCCTGCTACCTGGAATGCAGATGCTACCGTCTTGCACTGTGGGGTCCAGCTATGGCAGAATGGTAGCTGGAAAGAACTAGGTCCCTGAAGAGATCATGGAATGGAGCTGCCATAATCATCCCAAATTGCGTCCTTTATACTTGTCCTCTCTAAGTAACGTTATTTTGTTATTTTAAAAACAATTCATAGTCAAACACAATCCCAACTAATATGGGCACCTTATAGGAAGGCTAAAGGCAGACTGTCTCCATTTCTAAGATTGACACTTAGCATTCCTAGTAGTGGAGGAACATAGTTTTTCAGAAAGGTCTATAAATTATGCTTTTACTAGGGATTTTACCTATGTTTTTCTTCACTTCATCCTCATAGGTGGTACCAGGCTCAAACTATGAATGATAATATAATATGTTATCAGAGAGATAACACAGGAACTTCGTTTAAGTCTGGGAATTAAACACAGATCTACCTGACACAAAACTTAGATTTTTTCTATCATTCTATATGGCCTTCTTGATATTCTACTTTAAGATTCTTCCTCAGTCACATATTTCTATGGCTGATAGACTGGTTGGTATCCACTTAGCCAGTAGCTTTGAGAGAAGGCTCCAGAGTAGGTGAAAGAAGTTTTCCTTTGTATTAGCAAGTGAAGACCGATTTCCAATACAAAGAGAAAATGTCAAGTGTGACTTCTATTTGAGAAAGATTTGAAAATAAATGCTAGATCTGATTTTATATTATCTATAGATTATTGGTTTTAACTGGCAGCCCAGGCTGATTTTAGAGTTACGTATACATTTATATTGTCTCATAATATTAAAAAAAAAGTAATTAGTTGTTAAACTTTAAAAGGGAAAATCTGGGTTGCTTTCCCACATGACAATCAGCTGATGCTGTGTATGGCTGTCTTTATCAGTGGGCTTGCTATAGTTAGTCAGCCCACTCCACTCATTTTCATTACTGACCATTTCCTGTTAGTCATCTGAGAAGTTTACAGCCTTTGTGTGGACCCTTTTCCTTGAAGATGATTAAACACACAACAGATTGTTAACGGTTGCCAGTATGTTTGGCAAATTAATTTATCAATCTTAACTTCAGACCTACAGTCCTTATTTGTAAGTATATAAACACAGGTGTATTCTTCTTATTTTTAAGAATAATTTGGTGACCTCTAGAGAGGTCTATGTGGTCTCTTCAGGGCACCTATAAACTTCTTTAGAGCAATTCATAGATAAAACAAATTATCTCTGCATTTTGGAATATAGACTTGGATTATTTCAAAGTCCTAGACATTTTCTACATGGTTCTGTTTGCCCAGTAGGCTTTGAGCCCAGTTGGAATATAGTCCAGCAAAAGGAGAACTCTTGCAGTGGCGGGATTTTTGCCAAAGTACTCTCTCTCTCATAACACGATGAGGACGTGTTTTTTTTTCCACTAAATATAGTTTTCCTATGTCTATGTCCTATGTCCTATGTTCTATGTCTAAAAGGGTTATAATATTGGCAGTAGTAGAGGGAATTTAGCTATAATTGTGTGTAAGATGCAAGGAAAAAATAAAATGAATTTTGTTTCTTTTATGTTCTAGGAGAGTACATCATTATAACCTTGAAAGTCCAGAGGGAAAACTTCAATAAATATTGATGATGATGACCATGAATTAAGCATTCTCTGGAATAGTCAATTAACTATAATGCAATTAGAACAAAGCTCGAAGGCCTACTAAAGGCATGCAGCCAGCCTTTTAAAAATGACTGTTGTGGGAAGAGGTTATTGAGTATGTGAGGTACAAGGATTTGTTAGATCTCTGTGCTCCATGACTGCAGAAAACATCAGTTCATTTGCCTTTACCTATGAACAGGGAATGATATGAACTTCGGTGTCTACCACTGATAATCAAAATGACAGTCCTATGCCATTTGCTCTTCTTTTACAGTTGACAAAGTCATGGTAATGAAGCACTTTACAATGACACATTTTGCATATTTTGAGCTCAATGATATCTTAGTCAATTAAATAAAATAGCATTTTTATACCAGTTGGCAGCTTAGACATTTTCTGTTATTCTATTAAGACAACCACTTTCAACTTAAACACCTGACCGATTTTCACAGCTCTCCATGCTCTAATTTCATGCACAAAGCCAGTCTTATTTTCTGATAGAAACCTTCTGCCTCCCTGACCCACAAACCCATCGTGGTCTTTACCCCACACATTTTGTTCTTCTATGAATGGAAATTCTTCCTCTGCCCTCTATGACAGAAATCCAAAGCCTCCTTAACCTGCTTCTCATATTGACACCCATGGATAATCCCAACTATACAAGGAAGAAGGGCAGATATTATGTAGTTGTCAAGGGCCTAAACTTTGAAGTCATACTTCCTAGGTTCAAGTCTCATTTCAATCAGTTGCCAGCTTGGTTTGGCACTTAATAATCAATCTTAACTTATTTTCCTGGACAAACCGAGAATAAATATATCAGCTTCATGGGTTTCTTGGGACCGGTAAATGTAATACTGCATGTAAAGTACCAAACATTATATTAAACCTTCAATAAGTGTTAACTAGTATCATCATTACAGGGCCTATAATTGTATACTGTTGTATTAGTCAAAGTTATTGATTACAAGCAACAGAAATAGGTTCTAGCTAATTTGTACAGAACTACATTGGGCATCTCACAGAATCAACAGGATATATTGACAAAAAGGCATAAAAATTGGGTCACAAGCAAGAGCCTGGACAGCAGGAAGCACAGGGGAGTTTCTGCAGAAACAGTTGGGTTAAGACACCATGGCTGAGTACTGTTGTACCTGCTCATTGCACACTTTCATCATTCATGAATTCTCAACCTCTGTCTCCCTCTCTTTTTGGTGTTTGTTATTGTTGTTGTTGCATCAGTTGTTCAATGTTAAAGTTCTGGGTGGAAATATGCAACCAATCTCTGTCACACTCTCAAACCATAGCTGTCAGAGGATAGGGAAATCTCCTGGCCTTCCACCCAGGCTCACAAATAAAAGAGGAATTTCTTCCCAAATAGGACAAGGTTCAGATGTTGAGTAGTTAAAAAGTATTCTAACAAACAACGATGTCTTTTATTGTTCTTTAACTGTTTTTCAAGTTGGAGTGCTAAGTCTTTGAAGGCAGAGCTTATGCATATTTCACAGGTCTCATCATATGATAGGTTCTCAATGAATACATTTCGACATAGAGCTTAAAGTTTGACAGATTTGTTTGGGGGATTTATTGCTTTCTATGCTCCACTTAGAGTTTAACAAAGTAATGAATTGTGAGAATTTTATTGTAATATAAGATTGCCAAAATGGTGATTACAGTATGTTAAGAGAGCCCTAGAATATCTTTTCAAGCTAAATAGACTGTCTCTATTAAAATTAATATCCTGCAGATTGGAGAGTCAAAATGAGAGGGTCATGCCTTGTGGAGAATACAATCCTACATTGTGTAAAGTATCTTCAGGGAAAATTATAACGGAAAATGAGAGTAGGGAGGGATAAAACCTATTAATATTATTTAATAAAATTTTTATTGTGAAAGCAATATATGACTGTTATAGTAAATTTTTAAGATACAGAAAAACACAGACACAAAAGAAAACTTTTTCAAATGTTAATCACCACAATTTTGGGGGATGCATTCATATATTGGTTTGTGTGTGTGTATGGTGTGTGTGTGTGTGTGTGTATATATACATATACACTGTACACATGTATGTATAGTATATAGTATATATGTACATTATACATACACACACAAACCTGGCCCAATACTATACACACACACACACACACACACACACACACACACACACACACACATATATGGTGCATACTTGTGTTATATGTGTGCTTAAAACCACAAATGTATAGCAAACACACCCATATATGCATAGTTGTTATTATAAAACTGTTCTTATATACAGTGTTTATTAATGTGCTATGAAATTGTTTTCTTAAAAATGATTCTTGTTATAAGAGAAATAAATGTTTATTGCAAAAAACCCAGAAAATAAAATAAGAAAGTATGTAATACATGCAAATTCTCAGCAACCCAGAAATAACCATTGTTTATATCTTCTGGTATAATCTTTCAAAATCCTAGTATATAACAATTACACAGTTTTTTGCAAAATAGATTATCTATTTTATAGGATATCTTATAACCTACTTTTAAAGAATAACAATAGGTTATAATCATCTTTCCATGTCAATAGGTCTATTTCTGCACCATCATGATTTATGGCTATATAGAATTCCACTTTGAGGATATACACAGCTGATTTTCTAAAATACAATAATGGATGTTTAAGTATTTTTTGTTTTTGTTTTTACAAGCAATACTTCAGTGAACATCCTTGAAACATATTTATTCTTCAAACATATCTATAACTTTATTTCCTTAGGACAAATTCTCAGAAGTATAGTTATTGATCCCAAAGGTATGCATATATTTATATCTTTGTATAGCAAATTGCACTCTACGATACACATCAGTTTGAAAATAAAAACAGGATATGAGTGTGCATTCTCCTAAACCTAAATATTGGTGTTTTAAATGAGGTTTTAAAATAGATAAATCATTTTGGCATATAAAGTATTATAAAGTTTTCTTTTGTGATTAAGCATTTTAATGTAATTTAAAAGCCTTGAGTATATTATCTTATAAAGCAACACAATGAAAATGGCATATTACTAAATCTCTGCATATATTTATGAGTATTTTCTTAGGAATATTACCAAATAGTGATATTTCTGGGAAGAATGTATATTACTATCCTATAGCATGCTGACTTTGGTTAATTTGTCAGGAAAGGATAGTAACACTACAAATGAAGCATTCAAATTAATATATAGTTATGTGTGTTTTGTGGATTGAAAAGTTATGTTTGATCTGTTTTTGGTTTTAGTCTTACCAAATTATAAGTGGGATTCCATTACAAATAAAATAAAATATGCATTTACTACTATTACCAATAAGTTTCTACATGATGTGGTTCCTGTATGCCTCTCTGATCACAACTATGAAATCTTCCAGTCTTCTTTTTTTTTTTTTTTTGTTATACTTTAAGTTTTAGGGTACATGTGCACAACATGCAGGTTAGTTACATATGTATACATGTGCCATGTTGGTGTGCTGCACCCATTAACTCGTCATTTAGCATTAGGTATATCTCCCAATGCCATCCCTCCCCCTCCCCCCACCCCACAACAGGCCCGGGTGTGTGATGTTCCCCTTCCTGTGTCCATGTGTTCTCATTGTTCAATTCCCACCTATGAGTGAGAACATGCGGTGTTTGGTTTTTTGTCCTTGAGATTGTTTGCTGAGAATGATGGTTTCCAGCTTCATCCATGTCCCTACAAAGGACATGAACTCATCATTTTTTATGGCTGCATAGTATTCCATGGTGTATATGTGCCACATTTTCTTAATCCAGTCTATCATTGTTGGACATTTGGGTTGGTTCCAAGTCTTTGCTATTGTGAATAGTGCCGCAATAAACATACGTGTGCATGTGTCTTTATAGCAGCATGATTTATAATCCTTTGGGTATATACCCAGTAATGGGATGGCTGGGTCAAATGGTATTTCTAGTTCTAGATCCCTGAGGAATTGCCACACTGACTTCCACAATGGTTGAACTAGTTTACAGTCCCACCAACAGTGTAAAAGTGTTCCTATTTCTCCACATCCTCTCCAGCACCTGTTGTTTCCTGACTTTTTAATGATTGCCATTCTAACTGGTGTGAGATGGTATCTCATTGTAGTTTTGATTTGCATTTCTCTGATAGCCAGTGATGGTGAGCATTTTTTCATGAGTCTTTTGGTTGCATAAATGTCTTCTTTTGAGAAGTGTCTGTTTATATCCTTTGCCCACTTTTTGATAGAGTTGTTTGTTTTTTTTTTTCTTGTAAATTTGTTTGAGTTCATTGTAGATTCTGGATATTATCCCTTTGTCAGTTGAGTAGATTGCAAAAATTTTCTCCCATTCTGTAGGTTGCCTGTTCACTCTGATGGTAGTTTCTTTTTCTGTGCAGAAGTTCTTTAGTTTAATTAGATCCCATTTGTCAATTTTGGCTTTTGTTGCCATTGCTTTTGGTGTTTTAGACATGAAGTCCTTGCCCATGGCTATGTCCTGAATGGTATTGCCTAGGTTTTCTTCTAGGGTTTTTATGGTTTCAGGTCTAATATTTAAGTCTTCAATCCATCTTGAATTAATTTTTGTATAAGGTGTAAGGAAGGGATCCAGTTTCAGCTTTCTACATATGGCTAGCCAGTTTTCCCAGCACCATTTATTAAATAGGGAATCATTTCCCCATTTCTTGTTTTTGTCAGGTTTGTCAAAGATCAGATGGTTGTAGATATGCAGCATTATTACTGAGGGCTCTGTTCTGTTCCATTGGTCTATATCTCTGTTTTGGTACCAGTACCATGCTGTTTTGGTTACTGCAGCCTTGTAGTGTAGTTTGAAGTCAGGTAGTGTGATGCCTCCAGCTTTGTTCTTTTGGCTTAGGATTGACTTGGTGATGTGGGCTCTTTTTTGATTCCATATGAACTTTAAAGTAGTTTTTTCCAATTCCGTGAAGAAAGTCATTGGTAACTTGATGGGGATGGCATTGAATCTATAAATTACCTTGGGCAGTATGGCCATTTTCATGATATTGATTCTTTCTACCCATGAGCATGGAATGTTCTTCCATTTGTTTGTATCCTCTTTTATTTCATTGAGCAGTGGTTCGTAGTTTTCCTTGAAGAGGTCCTTCACATCCCTTGTAAGTTGGATTCCTAGGTATTTTATCCTCTTTGAAGCAATAGTGAATGGGAGTTCACTCATGATTTCGCTCTCTGTTTGTCTGTTATTGGTGTATAAGAATGCTTGTGATTTTTGCACATTGATTTTGTATCCTGAGACTTTGCTGAATTTGCCTATCAGCTTAAGGAGATTTTGGGCTGAGACGATGCGGTTTTCTAGATATACAATCATGTCATCTGCAAACAGGGACAATTTGACTTCCTCTTTTCCTAATTGAATACCCCTTATTTCCTTCTCCTGCCAGATTGCCCTGGCCAGAACTTCCAACACTATGCTGAACAGGAGTGGTGAGAGAGGGCATCGCGTCTTTTGCCAGTTTTCAAAGGGAATGCTTCCAGTTTTTGCCCATTCGGTACGATATTGGCTGTGAGTTTGTCATAGATAGCTCTTATTATTTTGAGATACGTCCCATCAATACCTAATTTATTGAGAGTTTTTAGCATGAAGCGTTGTTGAATTTTGTCAAAGGCCTTTTCCGCATCTATTGAGATAATCATGTGGTTTTTGTCTTTGGTTCTGTTTATATGCCGGATTACGTTTATTGATTTGCATATGGTGAACCAGCCTTGCATCCCAGGGATGAAGCCCACTTGATCATAGCGGATAAGCTTTTTGATATGCTGCTGGATTCGGTTTACCAAGATGGCCGAATAGGAACATCTCCAGTCTAGAGCTCCCAGCATGAGCGACACAGAAGACAGGTGATTTCTGCATTTCCAACTGAGATACCGGGCTCATCTCACTGGGGAGTGTCAGAAAGTGGGTGCAGGACAGTGGGTGCAGGGCACGGAGCATGAGCCGAAGCAGGGCAAGGCATCGCCTCACCCAGGAAGCACAAGGGGTCAGGGAATTCCTTTTCCTAGTCAAAGAAAGGGGTGACAGATGGCACCTGGAAAATCGGGTCACTCCCACCCTAATACTGCACTTTTCCAATGGTCTTAGCAAACGGCACACCAGGAGATTATATCCCGCGCCTGGCTCAGAGGGTCCTATGCTCATGGAGCCTTGCTTATTGCTAGCAGAGCAGTGTGCGATCAAACTTCAAGGCGGCATCAAGGCTGGGGGAGGGGCGCCTGCCATTGCTGAGGCTTGAGTAGGTAAACAAAGCGGCCAGGAAGCTCGAACTGGGTGGAGCCCACTGCAGCTCAAGGAGGCCTGCCTTCCTCTGTAGACTCCACCTATGGGGGCAGGGAATAGCCAAACAAAAGCCAGCAGAATCCTCTGCAGACTTAAATGTCCCTGTCTGACAGCTTTGAAGAGAGTATTGGTTCTCCCAGCACGCAGCTGGAGATCTGATAACGGACAGACTGCTTCCTCAAGTGGGTCCCTCACCCCTGAGTAGCCTAACTGGGAGGCACTCCCCAGTAGGGGCAGACTGATACCTCACATGGCCGGGTACTCCTCTGAGACAAAAATTTCAGAGGAACGATCAGGCAGCAACATTTGCTGCTCACCAATATCTGCTGTTTTGCAGCCTCAACTTCTGATACCCAGGCAAACAGGGTCTGGAGTGGACCTCCAGCAAACTCCAACAGACCTGCAGCTGAGGGTCCTGATTGTTAGAAGGAAAACTAACAAACAGAAAGGACATCCACACCAAAACCCCATCTGTACGTCACCATCATCAAAGACCAAAGGTAGATAAAACCACAAAGATGGGGAAAAAACAGAGCAGAAAAACTGGAAAGTCTAAAAATCAGAGCGCCTCTCCTCCTCCAAAGGAATGGAACAAAGCTGGACGGAGAATGACTTTGACAAGTTGAGAGAAGAAAGTTTCAGACGATCAAACTACTCTGAGCTAAAGGAGGAAGTTCGAACCCATGGCAAAGAAGTTAAAAACCTTGAAAAAATATTAGACGAATGGCTAACTAGAATAACCAGTGCAGTCTTGTTAACTGTGCTGGTTAACTGCGTTCCAGAGTTTCCGTTCTTGTTTCTTTCTAACACACCAAGCTTATTCACTCCTGGAATTTTGTGCTTCCTCTCTGCTGGTCTATTTATGACTGGCTCTTTATCATTCAGGTCTTCATTTATCATTACTTCAGAGAAGCATTCCAAGACAAGGCTAATTAAAGTGGACAGTGATTATTACTATTGCTCTTCATCAACATTTGTGGTTCTCCTTCTGCCAAGCATGCAGGAGGATTACATTTTCCTACCTCTTTGAAGTTAGTCATGGCCATGTGACTTGCTTTGGTCAATGAAATGTGAGAGCACATATCTGACACTGTTCAGTGGAAGCCATTAAAAGCTGGTATATAATTTACCACATGTCCTTACCTATGTCACTGCAATTGATGACATTCAACAGTGAAGCCTCCCTCATCCTGCGTACCTGAGAGAGGACGTGGAACTAAGCACCACACTGAACTGTGATGGACAAATACTGTATGGGAAAAAATAACTTGGTTTTTAAATACCATTCAGACTTTGGGGTTGCTTATTAGTACAGAATACCTAACACATCCTAATACACAGGTTCCTTCTTCTTTTAATCAATCTCAATACTTTCCTATTTTATTTTATACAGAGCTTTCATTATTACATAAAATCATCTTATTTATTCAGTTATGAGTCCACCTCCACCAGTAGCATGTAGAATCCTGAAGAGCAGGAGCTTTGTCTGTCTTGTTCATTGTTGTATCATCATTGTATGCAATACTGCCTTAAATATTTGTTGAGTAAATGAAAGAAATGAGAGGAAGGTCTCAACACACGCCTCTGGAATCTAGACTAGACAATTTCTTTCCTTTTAAAACAATTGTTCCCAGATTCCAAAATAGCCTTTGGCAGACAAAACTGAGAACATGCTCAGTCAGGTTTCTGATGGCCAAGAGAGGTTAAATATTTTCTCATCAAGATGTAAGAGCTCTTAGCCACTTTAATCATTTGGTCTTTTCTTCCCCCAACACTATGAACATTTTCCCTCTGTGTGGATGGAAAACAACCATGATTTCAATTATTTTATATTTTATAATGTTCTGTTATCTCCAAAGCTTTTTTTTCAAATGAGTAACAATTTAGCAAGGCCTTAAGTATATTTAGTGAATAGACAAGTATATTTTCCCTGACCTTCCAAAGGCAAGATATGGCATTATATTTACAATGTCTAGTCTCTTATGAGACACTCTTCCATGTTGGCACTTGATCATTCTTTCATTATAACTATTATGTCCCAGCTACCCTGTGGTCTGCAGATGTGTATCAATTACAAAGATACTTTGAGTTAATGATTTCTAAAAAGCCTTAAAACAAGTGGAATAGATGTGTTTATTATTGGGTAGTTGATGAATAGTGTTTCTGAGCTAGAGGTAATAGACTTATACCCCATTGCCTCATCTGAAAGAGGCTCAGCACTTGCACCAGATGACAACTATTCTTTGGTCTTAACACATGTTGAGTTAGAGTAACTATTAACAGCTGTATATGTTGGTATGTTCTCAATCAGCATATGCCTTCTCTTGACCAGAATAGATTAGCACAGATGACATTGCTACACATTTGTATCTTCCATTTGGCTCTAAAGCTACTTATTGCATTTTCACATGCCAGGCAAAGGGAAAGCATGGCAAAAACTCTTACGTTGAACTGCAATGTGGCCATTTGTTTGCTTGGCAACTAGTAACATATCAGCATGGATCTATGTGATTTTAGATCATCCATACCCTTGGGTTTACCATCACACGGCTCAACTTCATGAGCTCAGTTGTTACAGAAAAAAATTACTTCTGATTCTTTTGTGTTTTGATGTTGTATAACATTCTGGAACTCCTTGCCCTTAAATGAACTCTTCATGGTCCTCTCAAACATGCTTCATATTTGTTTCTTTTCCCCTATTGCACTTTTAATTTATTTTGACATTTTGTTTTTATATGTTTTACTGTATATCAGGAGTTTTCCATGTTTCCTTGATTACTAAATGGAAACAGGGTAGTAATTGAATTTGGAGCATGGAATTATTTTCTCCCATCATTAAATTACTCTGGCATCCAAAATAGTTCAAGTAATTTGAAGAGCATTACATATCAGATAAATCTGAAAAAATTCACAGTGATATTTTTCTAGTTTTGATATGTGGAGCAAAGAAGACTTTGTGGTATATAGGACTTTGGAGTCAGACAGGCTCATGTTTGAAAACTAGCACATTTACTGACTATGGGCTTAAGAGAGTTATTTAATACTTTGGGGCTTAATTTCCTCATCTGTTAAATTGGGAAAAAATATTTCCAATCTCATAGGGTCGAGGTGAGGATTAAATCAGATAATGCATTTTAAATCCAGGGCCTGGCTCATAGTGAGTACTAAACAAATGGCAACTATTATCTTGCCGAGAGTAATGGCACATACCTAAAAGATTAGTGTTCCAGAGATTGTGATTTCATCAATGCTGTAACTAAAACTGTGTATATGACGTGTGCTATCCTAGCAAGATTCCAATGCATAGGTAAATCAAATTCATTCTAAAGAAATAAGGAATAATGCCAATAGATATTTATTATTAAAATCATAACAGTAGAGAACTTTATTTGATACCTATAGTTAAGGAAACATTTGTACATACATGTTTTTATGCAATCCATGAAAGTCATCTGTTTATTGGGCAGAAAAATCATTCCAGACAGAGGGAACAGCTAATGCCAACGTTTGAAGGGAAACCATGCCTGGCATGTTCAAACAACAGCCAGGAGGCCCATGGGGTCAGAGCAAAGAAGGGAAGAGAAGTAGAAGATAATGCTGAGAGAAGAAACCCAGGGCTAGATTACGTAGGTCATGGTTCGGACCTTGACTTTGTTTTTAGTGAAATGGTGGGTCTTTGCAGGGAGTGAGGCATGACATGATTCCATTTATGTTTTATGGAGTGGCAAAAGTCACTCTGGCTGCTGGTTTTAGAACAGATTGTAAGGGAGATGTAAGGGTAGAAGCAGGAACACCAGCTAAGAGGCAAACATAACCCAGTCTTGAAGTGGTCAAACTGTGGCTCTGTTTTGAAGGTAGTAGTGACAGGATTTCCTGGCAGACTGGATGTGCAGCTATGAGAGAAAGCAAGAGTCAGGACAGCCCTAAGGCTTTTGGCCTAAACAAATGCAGGATGGAATCGCCATTCTTCAGGTAAATTGGAACAAGTGTCAAGGGATGCATTAGGAGTTTAACTCAAAGCACATCAAAGAAAGAATAAATTAATCAATTATATATTCATAGAATGAACCAGAGCACTGAAAATAAATGAAGAAGCAATAGATCTCATGGACGAATACTAAAAACACAGCATCGTGCCAAAGAAGTCAGATACAGAAGAATATATACTACCAGTTTCCAATTTTGTAAAATTTACAACTAGGAAAAAAATTACCTTGTTTAGAGATGCATATTCAAATAGCCAAAGAATAAAGTAATGCAAGGCTATGATTCCCATCATATTTAATAGAGCAGTTATCTGTAAGGTGAGGATGAAGGAATGAACATACTGTTGAATGCTGAGGCAGGTAGGATGATGGTTATATGAATATTTGTCTGATGATTTTTCACTTTATGCATTTTAATGTCCCTGTGTTCTATTTAGCAACAACAACAAAAGCTTTAGAAATGCTATGCAGCTTTCAAGACCTACTCCTCCATGAAATTTGTTCTGATCACCCCGTTCTGTGAGCTTTATTTCTATTCTAAAGATAGAATCATTATTAACTGTATAGGTCAATTGATTAAACATTACCTTATAACATTGCTTCAGTGGTTATCTTGAAATATTAGGAAACTATTTAGTAGTGGTTCAAATAATGTTTTATTATAGATCATCCTTCCATCCAGCTCTTGAACCCCATGGCAAAAAACCCAATTTTTTGTTCACAATAGTAACTTGATGTCTGGTAACTAACACATAATTATAGATTGCAGATCTAGGGAATACATTATTCAAGTATTTATTTTTGAAAAGTTCTAATAGTATCACACCATGAAGGGCAATATTGTGCCCTGGAAAGAATATTAGAATTAAGGTAAAGAAGTCTGAGTACTCCTTCTCTTGCTAGATGTTTGCTTAACCAAGCTATTTAACTTTTCCAAATATTGAGTTCTTTGTGTGTTAAGTGTGGTAATTGGGCTAAATTCTACTTTTCGGTTGTAATATTCTATGAATCTTTGAAATACTATATTATAAAAGGATGCAAGAATCAAGGTTCAGAATCTGTTAAACAAATCATGTCAAAAAGTACAGAGATTATAAGGGCCAATTTTGGAAAACAACAGACCTGGTATTTTTTGAACAGGTAAAAATAATTTTTTTAATTGAAGGAAAGCTCAATATATTTCAAGTAAAAAGACACATAGAAAATAGAGGGGAAAAAATGGTGATATAAGCTACACAATGATAAACCACTTTTTATTTTTTTTTTTCCAAGAAGAAATGAGGAGATGAGTCACCAACTGACTCTGTGACCAAAAAGTCATAGAGGAAATTCAGAAACAGAAGCTGGATTAGGGGAACTGAAACAATCATCAAAGAAATAAAGTATGCATATTTATTTTTCATGGGATAGAACATTGTGTACTTAGTTGCCCCAATTTTGCTGTTTTATTTTATGGGTTTATTTGGGGAAAAATAGCCTATTCAAATTTAGGTGGAAATTATTAGTGATAATTGATAAATAATTTGAATAGTCATTAAATTGTAATCTCTTAAGAGATAGAGAATTTAAAGCTTGTTTATTCCTGATACCCAGTTATTAAATGTATTTGAAACTGTTTCTATACCTGCTCATTGATCAGTCACTAAGCCTATTACTGAACACCTCCAATAACAGAGGTCTTAGTATCTTCTGTTGCTGCAGTTTTAAAGACTTACTGTATTTTCACACAGAGGGCTACTTTATATGGAGAGATTATTTTACAGCTGTCCTTAAATAGTATCTTTTTTTTTTTTTTTTGGTTGGTTTAACTTCACAATATGTATGCCTGATTTTCCTCCATTTTATTTACTGTTGCCAACGATACTTTTAAGGATTACTACTTACTGAGAGTGAGATTACATGCTTATATTTCATGATTTGGGGGACCAATACTCTAAATCCCATATGGTGGGCTCACAGAAAGAATAACTATCTATCTGATTGCCACCGGAGCATTATATCTTATATTAGTTGACTGAATACAGTTTGACTAGATCATGGCAAACTTGCTTGTCTGTTGGTTCCCTACACATATGGACCCTTTTATATTCAAGGACAAAATGAAGTCACCAAAAGACAAAATTAAAGTATTTTAGAATATGGCTGGGCATGGTGGCTCACACCTGTAATCCCAGCACTTTGGGAGGCCGAGGCAGCCGATCACCTGAGGTCAGGACTTCGAGACCAGCCTGGCCAACATGGTGAAACCCTATCTCTACTAAAAATATGAAATTTAGATGTGTTGGCATGCGCCTGTAATCCCAGCTACTTGGGAGGCTGAGGCAGGAGAACCGCTTAAACTCAGGAGGTGGAGGTTGCATTGAGCTGAGATCGTGCCACTGCACTCTAGCCTGGGCAACAGAGCAAGACTCCATCTCAAAAAAAAAAAAAATTCAGAAGACATAGTTAATTTCAGTTACTTCCTCTTTCTGTTTTTTTACCTTCTTCATTGTAGAGCGTTTCTCCTTAAATCTGAAAATGAATACTCTGAAAAATTACAACTTTACATGTTTTGCTATAGGAACAAGATCAATATTTACTCAGATAAAATTTACTACTATTCTGTTTGTAAATAAGAACTTGAAGAAATGGATCCAAGTTATGTGGTTACTTATATAGAATGATTAAAAACAAAAGGGAACTGGATAATTCTATTAAATTTATGGAAACGTAGGACCAGAAGGTTAAGTGTGAATGCACTATGTGCTCTAGGTTATGTTGAATCTGACACCTTAATCCTGACACCAGCAGTGAAGTCCTTGCCTTAGGGCCTTAAGGGTGTCCCAGCATTCAATGCACTCAATGCGTTTTACTTAAGCCATGCAATAATGAGGCATCCTCATATTTTCTTTGAGCTTTCAATCAAATGATAAGTAGAGTTTTAGTGAAGATTCTCATAATGTGTTCATTTCTTGCTATGATAACTTTTCTTTATAAGAAATACGATCTTACATTCTCTCCCAACTGAAGCTTTTGACTGTGTCATCTTCAATAAAGCAATTCATTCTATATCATATGTAGAATGCTCATGTTTTTTCTATCATTTATTATGTTAAGCATGAACTTGAATGAAATGAGCAATTTTTGTAGGCACAAAAGAGGCGTGCTGTTTTTGGAGAGTTTGACAGCTTCCCACCCAGAGGTACCTTTTAACGTGACGGTGGGCTGGAGTGCCCTCCTCTAGGGAGTGATATTAGCAGCATGTCCTTAAAAGCATGCCTATCACCTTTTTATTGCCTGAAGAGGTCTTCAAACCTTGGCCTTCTGCAGATCTGACCATTCACCTTCATCTTTTTAATTTCCTCATTATGTAGGTCAGTGAATAGAAGTACTCTGTTTCAAGCAGGAAATCTCAGGACACGTAGTGTAGAACCAAGAAATTTGTTACTATCTGATTTATTAAGTCTATCACATAAATCACAATACTGATAACCTAAAACATAAATGTTGTTGTCTGTGTGTTGCAAAAATTTTGGTCAACTTAATATTTAAGAGGCATTTTTTTCTGCTGCTTGATTATTTTGTTTACTAAATATGCGTCACCTTTATAGCTTTTTTATTTTGTTTTGTTTTATTTCTTTATTTTTTTAGACGGAGTCTTGCTCTGTTGCCTAGGCTGGAGTGCAGTGGCGCGATCTCGGCTCACTGCAACCTCCACCTCCCGGGTTCAAGCAATTCTCCTCCCAAGTAGCTGGGACTACAGGCATGCACCAACATGCTCAGCTAACTTTTGTATTTTTAGTACAGATGGGGTTTCACCATGTTGGCCAGGCTGGTCTCAAACTCCTGACCTCAAACAATCCACCTGCCTCGGCCTCCCAAAGTGCTGGGATTACAGGTGTGAGCCACCGTGCCTAGCCTATAGCTAACATAGGTAAAGCACCCATCTAATTTCCACTTTAACTTCTAAAAGAATAGAATAAACTAGTAAACTGTATAGTATGTAAAAAGGTGATAGGTGCAATGGGAAAAGGTAAACAGACAAGAGAGTCAGAGCACTCTAGAAGGTGGGGAGGAATGTTAAAGTACTTGTAAATAGCCATCAGGAAAGGCCCAATTGTAGCTTGATGATTAAATGCATCAAATGTAACTAATACTGAGTTATTCCTAGTAGAACATCAGGGTGTGTGTTTGTTCCTGTGTAAAAGCTGTTACTCATAGACTCTGGTCAGGTGCATAAAAAGGCTGCACTTGTCTAGGAGAGCACTCAATATTTCCTTAACAGGTAGATGTCAAATGACTCTTGGTTATTCATCAATTTCATACTAGCCAATACGGAAGTTGAATCAGAAGTACTACATTTTAGTAAACTGAACTAACTTCACTTTTATCACGGTGGCAGCTAACTTTCTTCTTCTGCAGATGACGATAGTGAGATAAAATACCTAAAATCGAAGAGCAGATGGAGGTTAAGAAAGTACATCATCATTGCTTAAAAAGTGAAAATTTCATAATTAAGCTGTATTATTGAAAATTAATATTTTTTAAAAACAGAAAGTTCAGCCACTTAAAACCCTAATTCAGTGTTTTACTTGCATATTTGAGCAAATAATCATGCTGTTTTATTTTATAGAAGACATTTCATAAACCTCATTTTTTTCATTTCTGCTATGCAACTTCAAAAAAGAAGCCAGAAGATTACCTAGCTGAATCTAAACCAATAAAATGTTTCAACACATCACATCTCACATCCATAAAAATACCCATTTTTAATTTTTTGTCTCAGTCACTTGAAAAGCCAACAGAAATGGGGCTGTTTATGTTCAAGATAAAGCAAACTAATCTTTATAACATGAACGTATCAAATACATTTTGAAATTTAAGTGGACATTCCTGGAACAGATTAGTTCACAGATGGATTTATTTAGGTCAATGTCCCTCACACTCTTTCTGAAAGCAGAGCCAACATCCAGAGAGTAGGACACAAATATTAATGAAAACTCACTTTACTTGCCCTTAGTTGAATGATGTTCCCTAAATCAGCTCACATTTGAAGCAGTCCAGTTAACTCCTCCTGAATGTAGCTCTGCTTTGGTTTATAGTGAAGGGCAGTATTATTTGAAATTGTTTTAAAAGCTTTTAGCCTTTAGCCTTACTGCAACTCACTTCAGTAGTACACGGAAGTGAAGATCTGAGGAGGTAGCAGACACAGTTATTTGCTCACTCTCTACCCACTCATCCAGGCTTTCTTCTTTGCTCATGGAGCCCCAAATTCATTCAAGTATTTACCTCTTCAAGAGCTGGGCCCTTTCCTTCATTTTAAGAGGAAATTCTGATTAGTCTAATATTTAAAGAAATTCATTTCTCCTTAACATTAATTCGTTTAAGTGGTCAAATTCTGGTCAAGTTATTAGGAGCTTCTGCGAGTGTTGTCTTTCTTTTGAAAGGGACTTTCTGGCTCTCTCTTTCTGGTCATTGTCTTCTCAGGATATGCTGCCTAGAACTGCTGCAGCTATCACGTGACCATAAGGTTTTACTTTAGGATGAAGCCAGCACCAAGAATGGCAAAGCAGAGATGAAAAGGACCTACTCTGATAATATTCTTTAGCTACTGACTTAATTAAGCCTACTTCTGGACTTATTGTTCATTCATTCATCAAATATTCACTGAGGGCTTGCTATGAACCAAGAAATGTTCTAAGTGCTGGGGGTATAGCTTTAAAAAATAGAAAAAAAATCTCTGTGCAATGAAGCTAATATTCAAGTAGAGGGAGCTAGACATTAAATAGAATAAATAAGATATATATGTATATATATAGTTGTTAAAGTGATTAATGCAATAAAAAAATAAGATGTGTAAGTGTAAGAGGCACTGGAGTTGTACATAGAGTCATCAGGGAAGGTCTTAGTTTGAAGGTACCATTTTATCAAAGACAGAAAGATGTGAGAGAATTAAATTCTCTAGTGAGTATCCGTCCCCTGTTATTTGCTCAGTGCACACTTACTGACATTGATGTCATGGGTAAGTTACTCAGTTTTCATAGAAACTAATAACTCCCTGCTTCTCCATACATGTGTATTTGTGTATTTGCATTTCTTGACATTTGCTATCATGCCCAATTCAAATGACTTGGGCAAGTGGATTATCTATGCCCGTGTGCTGGGACAAACTTTTTGCTTTCCTCCATTTCTGAATCAACTTCTTGCTACTTCTGGCCATTCAAGTTCTAATAAGGAGAAGAGAGAAGGCATTTGCAGGAGGACATTGGAATGAGTTTTATTTTACCTATACCACTTTCCTCATAGTAACAATAGCTAACATTTATTAAGCACTTACCATTCTCTGGATAATATTCCAAGCCCTTTGAGTTTATTTTCTGTAATTCACTTAGCAGTCTTATGGAGGTTTATATTAGTATTGTTACCATTTTTTCGTATTGGAAAACCAAGGGCAAAAAGGTTAACTTTGCAAAGGTCACAGAGCAAAAGGTGAGCGTTGACTCACAGCAAGGGGTTGGATTTCAGAGCCCCAGAAATTAGACATAAGATAAATATTTGTACTTTTCAGATGAATGTTAATAACTTTTATAGAGCTTATGAAAAAAATGATCATATTCACTGAGGTATGAAAAAACCAGTGCAACTCATGAAAACCCAATAGTCCTTTAGCACAGTGAATACCTAGGCCATTTTTAAAGGTAGTTGTGTTACAACTGGATACAAATATGCAGTCATAAGTTTAGTAAACACATATTATAATAAAATTGCTTACTAATCTTTATTCTTCCAAATTTATATCCCGTGAAAGTTAAGGAGAACTAATAATATTGAATCAGTTGGCAGCTAAATTACATACCCTATGTATTTTCCTGTAATCTATTAAGAGGGATCATTGCAACCACAAAACTGTAAACATGTTTACATTTAATCCCCAATCTATTTCTAAACTTCTGAAAAAAATAAGCATCTGTAGTAAAAGTTTCCAAGAAAAACTCAGTGATTAGGTCATATCTGATAATGACTCTGGAGAAGGGAAGGAAAGAATGGTTTCTGGAGAAGAAACTTCAGATAGGAGAGAGGACAAGGAGAATTGAACTTCTATTCTGGTTGGAGGGACGGCTAGGAGTAGAAGCAAAAAAATGTGTGAATGAGCTCTAGGATATGATAAAATATTTTCCAAAGGGTATGCAAGATATTAATCCCCAGGGTATTAACAGGCTTTTGGTTAATAACCAAATAAAAATTTAGTTAAAAAATAATTTTGTGCAGACCCAAAGTATCAGATCTTTAATGCACTAATTTGTATTATGAAATTTCACTTGAGGGAACATTTTACACTATGTTTTCTAAAGTTATTTATCCAAGGAGAAATTGCCCCTCCCCTGCTTCCTTCTATAGGGAATCTTACAGGACTAGGATTCCATAGTAGACATGTTAAGAAACACTGAAGAGTGACAGAAATATCTGAGCATAGCTGAACATTTTATTGTGTGCCTTAGAGAGTTCTCCAGAAACTAAGAAAAGATGGCTGCTGTGGAAAAAGGAGAAATAAGCTGAATCATCCCCATGCATGATCCTAGCACTGGGACTAGAATCTTCTTTAGAAGGTCAGCTTCATTAGAGAGGCTCCTTGCTGGCAAGGTGGTGTTGCCAAGTAGCCAGGCTCTTAGGAATCACCTAAAGTTCCCAGGCAATGGTTGAGTCCTTATAACTAGCAACTGGATCATTAAAACTTCTGTGTAGAAAGTAAGTAGAGAATATTTCAAATATATAAGTGAGGGCTTAATATTTTCCTATTAAATACTTCATTTTATGTTGTCATGACCTGTTTGTCCATGAGTTTTCTCACGCCCCATGTGCTCTAAGCAATGCTTTGCCAGTTAACATTTTAGCTATGAAATGAGCCTCCTTGGCATGCCAGTAGAGTTCTGCACAGATTTCAGATCTTGTGTTAATGCTAGCCACCAGCCAGGCAATGTAGAATTGAGTACATGTGGCTGTACATTTGTACCAATATTCTTTTAGTCCAGATTTTCTCCTTTTTATGTATCGCAGTCCTCTTTATAAATATCACTTCCACTTTGAAAAAATTGGTCAATATTTTGCATCCTTTTCTCAGTGATACTGAGAGATAGGACTAGCTGGATTTTCTAGGCTAAGAATTCCTAAGCCTAGCTGGGGAAGGTGACTGCACCCACCTTTAAACACGGGGCTTGTAACTCAGCTCACACCCGACCAATCAGGTAGTAAAGAGGGCTCACTAAAATACCAATTAGGCTAAATGCAGGAGGTAAAGAAATAATCAAATCATCTGTCATCTGAAAGCACAGGGGGAGGGACAATGATTGGGATATAAACCCCGGGCATTCGAGCCAGGAGTGGGCAACCCCCTTTGGGTCCCCTCCCACTGTATGGGAGCTCTGTTTTCATTCTATTAAATCTTGCAACTGCACACTCTTCTGGTCCGTGTTTGTTCTGCCTCAAGCTGAGCTTTCGCTCACCGTCCACCACTGCTGTTCGCTGCCCTCCACCCCTCCAGATTGGGCAGGGTGTCCGTTGCGTTTCTGATGCAGCGAGGCAGCCGCTGTGGCTCCCGTTAGGACTAGAGGCTCACCATTGTTCCTGCGCAGCTAAGTCCTTGGGTTCGTCCCAACTGAGCTGAACACTAGTTGCTGGGTTCCACGGTTCTCTTCTGTGATCCATGGCTTCTAATAGAGCTATAACACTCACCACATGGCCCAAGGTTCCATTCCTTGGAATCCGTGAGGCCAAGAACCCCAGATCAGGGAACAAAAGGCTTGCTGCCATCTTGGGAGTGGCCGCCACCATCTTGGGAGTGCTAAGAACGAAAACTCACCCGTAACAACATGCTATTATGGAAGTAAGTTTTATTAGCGCAGTAAGTCAGTGGATCAGGGGTTTTGCAGATAAAGTGTTCAGTCATTAAGTAGTAAACTTGGTCTCTGAAGACGGGGATCTGGGGGAAGAAAAGAAGCAAACTTGGTATTTTAAAAATATACATTCCAATTATTTGGAAAGAAAATCTGAGATTTGGAATTATGGAAAATTGATTAAAAATCTCACAGTTGAATGTAAAGCATATACTCTAATACAGATGGATGTCGATACACTTAGTAATGTCTATATATATGGATTTTATTTCTGTATTTTTATCAAGCATGCTAAGTGCATTCATTGATGCCACCTTATAAACATAAGAATAGTTGGCTTCCATATTTAAGACTATTAGTCCAGATGATGGCTGGGTAAGACCCCTCAAGGGAAAAGACTTCCTGAGGTACTTGTTCAGGTATTCTTAAACAGTGGTCAGACTAAAGGAATTGTGTTCAAAATTTTGTATGTGTTTCTGCATTTTCGGATGAGAATGTCTAGGGCTTTGGTGAGAATCTCAGTGCTGGTCTGATACCCAAGAGGGGTAAAGAATCACTGCTTCAGGGCTCCACAAGATATGCTGAGCTGTGGAATCCTCAGGGTATTGTTACTGAGCTGCACCTTCTGGACTGATCATTGTAAAACAGTTTAAAGGACTATTTTATTTTATTTTATTTTATTTATTTATTTGAGATGGAGCCTCGCACTGTCACCCAGGCTGGAGTGCAGTGGTGCGATCTCGGCTCACTGCAAACTCGCCTCCCGGGTTCACGCCATTCTCCTGCCTCAGCCTCCCGAGTAGCTGGGACTACAGGTGCCCGTCACCATGCCCAGCTGATTTTTTGTATTTTTAGTAGAGACAGGGTTTCACCATGTTAGCCAGGATGGTCTCGATCTCCTGACCTCGTGATCTGCCCGCCTTGGCCTCCCAAAGTGCTGGGATGACAGGTGTGAGCCACCATGCCTGGCCAAAAGGACTTATTTTTAGTGTTACTTCATCCATCATTTGATCTCTTAAATTAAAGCAATGCGATTATTTATTATAATTGACTCAGTCAAGTCCACACGTCACCCATTATTTCTGTGTTATTTCCCAGCTGACTTGACTCATGTGTGTGTGTGCACACGTGTGTGTGTTTGCAGCAATAAACCTCTCAATAGACCTTTTGGTGATATCTGACAAACCAGAGTTGTAAGTCCCAAGGCTCTCAGTTTGGGGAAGAAATGCTTCTATTCATGTATCCCTTAGCATTTACAAACTAGAGTTTGTATTTTCCTAACAAATTAAATGAAAGCTTAAGTTCTTAGTTCTAAGATTCTTTGGGGGGAAGGGAATACGGTAAAGGTTTTAGAGTATTTTTAAGACTATCACAATCACTATTTCTCAATTTAAGGATGATTTTGCTTGCAACCCTGAAAAGTACCAAAAAAAGTTTAGATCTGGAATTTTAACATACATGTACATATGCACACACACACATAATCACAAATAAGATTGTTTCCTGCATTTGCACTTAAGCATCTACGATTAGACACATTTATTACAGAAATAGAGTGTGATTCATGATTGAATTATACTAGGTCTCTTTGATTGCTAAGATGAGGAACTGTACAATCTCTTGTTTGGTCAGCTTCAAGAAGAAAATGATTATCTTGAGAAGTCTTCACTAGGCATATTGTAGTATAGAAGGGATCAAAGCAATGAAAGCAATGAATTCAATTTTCTAAAAATAAACACTCTCAAATATTTTCCCAAGCAATTGTCATCTCATGTTTGACTTGGGGGATGGCGTGTTAATTACTAAACTCCAAGTCCCTCCACAATGTTGGGCATGGCATCCTCCTGGCTGCTGATCTGGCTATTTTCATTCAGCATGTGGCTGACACTTTCAGTGATTCTCATCATAAACATTTTGCTGCCTCATCACAAAGGAAGAGTAGAAAACAAAGCAGCACGCAGAGGCTGAAAGGGGTGGGTTTCCTTCATTTGCCTTAGTCAAAACATCACATGACCTTCCTATCCCACCCTCATGATTCATTCTATTAGTCTTCTTAAAGCATGGCATGTTGAGGATTAGTGAGGACCATTTTAATATAGTTAAGTTTGCTTGCAATTAACTACAGGTTGAATATCCCTTATCCAAAGTGCTTCAGATTTAAGATTATTAAAAATAAATTTTGGGATATTTACATTGTACTTACCAGTTGAGTATTTCTCATCCAAAAATCTGGAATCTGAAATGTTCCAGTGGACATTTCCTTTGAACATCATGTTTACCCTCAAAAAGTTTCAGATTTTGGAGCATTTCAGATTTCGGATTTTTGGATTAGGGATACTCAACTTGTACAAAGGGACCGCACTTAAAAGCATATTAGAAAAATAATACAACTCAGGGCATATAGAGTCTCACAGAGTTTCATAAAGCAAAGTTCAGAGCCACATAATAATAGTACGTTGAATTTATAATTTGCTTTTAAAGCAGCTTAATTACACTGAGCCTGAATTGCCTAGTGCATAATCTACATTATATCTAGTAAGCACCATCTGCTAGCATGCTAGCAGTCATCAAAGAGAATCATCAAGACCCACACCACATTCCAGTAGCACTTAATCTACTTAGGTACTTGTTCAGGTATTCTTAAACGGTGGTCCAGACCAAAGGAATTTTATAACATTCCTTGTATAACTCCGGAATTTATAATATTACTGTTGAGAGACTAGAAAATATTGAAAGTTTGTGTGTAAAAGAGAGCTCATTATAATAAAGATACGTATTCACAAGGTAAGGCGGAAAGTGATTCTTTCCATGGATCTTTTATTATGTGACACAATGTACCACAGCAACTAAACTGCTCTTCAGCAGCTCCACCCTCAGCCAGCCTGGACAGAAGGCAGCATGGAGACACACTGGCACAGAGATCAGTGCTCAAGCATTGAACCCAGATCTGTGCCTGTGCAAGACAGGGCAGGCATATCTACTATGGAGGAATGTGATAGTGGGTCACAGAAAATACAGTTTGAGTCATGAGAAGTCACGGGGAGGCTTCCTTATTTCCATTTAGGTTCAGCCTGTAAACCTCTGCCCTGCACACACCCACACAGGTCCCACAGTCTGCAAAGGGATAGTTTGTATTAGACAAAGAGAAGCAAGCATGTCACGGCGTTTATTCGTTGATTACAAATATTTATTTTGTACCTACTTGTTCCAGGTACTCTTCTATGTCTTAAAGAAAGGAATGACAAAAAAGTTCCCATAGAACTTTCACACTTCTCAGAACTTCACATGACTTAACCCATTTACCGCTCATAAAAATCTGTGTGGAAAGTGCAGTCATCCCCATTTTATAGATGAGAAAACAGAAGCCTTGAGAATGTAGCATAACTTGTCAGAAACAGCTTACAGACCCATTTCTTAACCATTTTGCTGCTTTATTTGTGGATCCTTGGAATGGAAAGGTATGCTTGGGAAGAATGGGGACAGGGAATTGAGAAGGTGGAAAAACAGCATTTTCTGCTGAATGTAACAGGCACTGAGCTAGGTGCCACATGAAGATTATCTAATTTTGTTCTGTAACATTTTACAAATGAGGTCAGTTTTCTAAGGATCACAACCAGTTAAGCTGAAGGATCAGGAATTGTTAGATTTGAAGGGCTTGTGATTTTTCCTTTATACTACACTGCCACAAAAGAGAAAAACAAAACCAGAAAATAAACATTCGAAAGCCTATTTTTCAAATTTGTTTCAGTACTTCTTCAACAATCCACGTGTATGTTGTGTGTGTGTGTGTTCATTCAATTGTTTTCTTTATTAAAACCATAATTAATTAGTATCCTTCAGAACTACTATCAGATTTAGTAGCTTAGTGAATGTGTGAATGAAATGAATAGGTATTTCTGGCTTTAAAAAGAATTCTCATTTTATGTCCAACATGTGTGTTGGCCAGATTTTTCACATCCTTTTTTATTTTTGAGAAAAGAAAAAAAATGATGTGGCAACATCATTTGAAAATTTTCACATCCTATTTCACAGAAATTTTCAGTCTTTGAGAGTACAAAACATGAATTTTTAAAAAACAATTAAAAATGGACTAATGGTATGACATAACAATATGTTTTTGTATTTTCAGTTTTTCCCCATGCATCACTGGCACATAGTGACAGATGCAGTCACATAAATGGTAATAATTTCCTTGGCCACATCCCTGCTTGCTGATAGAAGAGCTCAGCTCTCTGGATAGAATCCCTCTGGTTTTCCTGGGAACTCCCTCCCCCAGATTGCCCAACACACACTGATGATGAAGTTGGCTTTCCAGTCCTGGTTCGGCATCTGCTGGGTGCCTCAGTGTCTACCAGACCCCTCCAACCTCATGGCATCTGGGGTACTGGAGCCTTCGTGTGTTAAAACTCCTTAGGTTTCTGCTTCAAATGGGAAAGGCTTCTTTCAGGGCGATCAAAGAAGTGCTGCTCCTCTTCTAAAGTCTTCACTGAGATGTTAGTAAAGGTTCTCTTCTGATTTTTTTCTTCATTTTCCACGTGTCCTATATGAGAGTCCAGCAGGGCTGAAGTAACAGGTAAATCCAAGGAAGAGATGCCATGTTTACTCAGATCTCCTCTCACCTCCAGTAACCAAAGCTTTCCGTTAAGCTCATTATTCCAGACTATCTTTTCCATCAGAAAAAGAATTTTCTGGGGGCCACCCAGTCCCATTGCAAATAGACTTCTGGAGGGTCCACCTTTCCAATTTCCTAAACATGCCCCCAAAAGTCCAGTGTACTCTCAGACTCAAATTGAGATACCTCACAGCACTACCTAATACCTACCGGAAACTAAACGTTACAAACATTATTCTATTTCATCTTTACAACAACTCCATGAAGAAAAAATATCTCTATGAGTCAGTTGGGCTAAGAGAGACTAAGAGACTTGTCTAAGGAAATGGAGAGCAAGGGACAGAAATGAAACATTCATGGCTTCTGAATCCACATTCAAGACTTTCCCCACTGTATCACAGTGTCTTAAGAAAAAGAAAATCTGACAAACAAATTTTAGCTTTTAAAAAAACATTATCCAAAAATTCTCATTCTTGTAAGTCACACAGTGATATTTATGGTAAACGGCATATTCAGGTAACCCAGAAATTCGAAATTCAGACACAGTAGTATTGAGTTATGCTATTAAAACCAATTGTTTTCATTTTCCCTTTTGGATTGTCATTAGTTGCATGTGGTAGATAAGACATCCGATTTAGAAAAAAAAGCATTGATTTGATTGATTCCAACTGTAAATCTTAAACGCATTTTTCAATTTATGGGATCATAGTTGTTCTCCTAGGCCCCTGGGTTATAGTACATAGGCCTCTGGATTTCAGTACAATTTCCTATGCAAACCAGGTTATTTCCTGACAGATTTTAAGACTCAAGATTGGAAAAGATAGAAATTTAAAATATTTCCACTTTCTTCTCAGTGACCAATTAAAATATAAATTGATATAGTAGGATTATTGAATTATATGAGCATTTATGTCTCAATGAAATAACAATCTATAGCACACTACCACTGGAAAAAAAAGACTGTACCTGTCTCCAGTTACACATTGTATATGATATTAACTGTGTCTCTGTGAGTGCTCACATACATAAGCACTCCACATGGTTTAGCAGTCAGACAAATGTTTTATGTGGGTGATCTGAGACTCCATAACATAAACCACTTACTCAAAAAACCTATTGGTATCTCTCTCAATCTGTGCCAGCTGGACAAGCTAATAGTTATATTGAGAGTTTCTCTTCCCTGGTGCTTATCGCCTACACAATAAGCTATTTGACTACCAGAAACTATTTGAGTAGGGAGAGATTGTAGTAGAAATGTTTGCTAAAATGCTAGAGGTCAAAGACATAAGCTTGATTTCAAAATGAGAACTAGCATGTTGTGGATTAAAAGTCTACAAAATATTTTAAAATAAAAAATACACACAGACATATATAAATATATTACCTAGATTTGATAGCAAAACTATAAATACATCTCCTCTTGCCGTTTTCTTTCCTTACCATATGTGCTTTTTAGCCACAGATGCAGGAGTGTTGGAGCTTCTGGACCTGTGGCTAGTGTTTCCATACTTTCCTGTTCTTCCTAGTTTATAGGAATTTCACACTTGTCAACATATATCCGCTCCATAAAGGATGTCTGAAGTACAATCATCTTAAGAGAGGTCTTCTCTCAGAAAGATGTTAAAGCTAGGAGATTTTTGCATATTTTTTATAATAAGTTATAATGATAAAAATAATAAAATTTATAAAGAACTATACAGTTAAAAAATTCACATACATTTTTATATTAATATGACATTTAATATGTCACATTAATTCTTGCAAACTCCATGTTATAGGTTTTGTTGTCCCTATTTAATGAAAGAGCACTATTTCATTCTTTTTTCAAGGTCACAAATGGAAAAAGTGACTCTAGGTCTCATCCTCTTCACTAGATGGTTGTGCAAAGCATGCAAAGTAAACAAGTGTATATTAGACACAAAATGCTTTGAAATGAACAAATATCCAGAATTTTGTTATTACATAGTTTATCTTTCTTTGCTTTATAAAATTCATTCATCACAGTTCAGGGATGGTTTGATAAATGTTGAACTCCTAAACCCCATTTTATGGAAAGAAAATTGACTCTGAGAGAGAAAGTGATTTTCTCATTTTCTGCACTCACAATTAACAATGAAATTCAAATTGGATTCACATACCAAGTGAAGTGTATTTACCTGGACTTCAGACTAGATATACAACATAAAGTGAGAAAAAACGATGAATTGTGCATGATAGGACAAAGGCAGGCAGATTGCATATATTTTCGTAGTTACATAGAGATGCCAGCTAGCCACCCAAATTCAGGACTGCCTGACATAGTGTAACGTTTAGTTGGGAATAGCTGCTGAGTTGGGAATTGCAGTTCCCTTTCCATCTAGTTGAGGCATGAGAGTAGATCTCTCCAATGGTGCCATAAGCAGCAGCATGGTCAATGGTGTGTTTTCTCTAAGTTTTCTTCTCCTTCTCTCAACATAGTGTAAAATGAGGCCCCAAGTGAGGGGAGAGCCCTAAAGTGGAAGTCATGTAGGTCTTTGAATCACCCTGTGAAGAAAAGCAGCCTACTAGGAACACCCAGGTCAGACTGTGGTATAACCGAGAAATAAACTTTTGTTGTAGGCTGTTGAAACTTTGGAGTTAGTATACCAACTAATGTTATTTAACTAATATAAAATTGAACATGTATTTAAGTAAAGAATTAATATCATTAAATGATAGATAAAACTGTACCCTAATTAAGTTTTAAATTATGAAAGAAAATAAAAGTAAATTATTTTTAAAATTGTAAATATTGCATAAGCTAATGCATATATCCCTTTTTTAGAGATGATGGATAAAAGATTACTTTTTACTAGTTGATATAATTTGTGGATGGAACTCTAGTTATATAGGCATTATCTCATTATTTAAGGAAGTGATATATAACAAGGATTCTTTTCTGGTAGCTAATCTAGTTTATAGATGGAACTCGAATTATATAGATACTATTTTATTTTGCTCTGAAATGCACAAACACAACCTTCTGCCAGTACTATGTTATTAACCAGAGAAGTGACCTTTAAGCAAATTGGAATTTGGAGAAATCTTGTCACATTTGAAATAATTAACTAATTGACAAATAAGAAAATGTATATATTTATGGTATACAATGTGATGTTTCAGTATATGTATACATAGTAGAATGATTAAATCAAGCTAATGAACAAGTTAACATATCCATCACATCACATACATATTTTATTTGTGCTGAGAACATTTAAACTCTGCTCTCAACAATTTTTAAGTAACTATGTATTATTATTATAGTCACCATGCTGTACAGTAGATCTCCAGAACTTATTCTTTCTGTGTAATTGAATACTAATTGTACCCTTTAACCAACATCTTTCAATTATCCATCCCACGTTCCAACTCCCAACCCCTAGTAACCATCATTCTACTCTCTGCTTCTCTGAGTTCAATATTTTTAGATTCCACATATACGTGAGATCATGTAATATTTGTCTTTCTGTGCCTGACTTATTTCACTAAGCATGATGCCCTCCAAGTTCATCCACATTGTCACAAGAACAAGATTTCCTTCTTTTTTTTAAGGCTAAATAGTATTCCATCATGCATGTATGTCACAGTTTATTTAGCCATTCATCTGTTGATGGACACTCAGGTTGTTTCCATATATCGGCCATTGTGAATAATGTTGCAGTGAACATGGAAGTGAAGATATCTCTTTGACATATTGATTTTACTTACTTTGGATATATGTGCAGAAGTGGGATTGCTAGATCATACAGTAGCTTTATTGTTAATTTTCTGAGGAACTGCCATATTGCTTCTCATAATGGCTGTACTAATTTATATTCCTACCAACAATGCAAGGATTCCCTTTACATCACATACTTACCAACGTTTATCTTTTTATTTGTAATAAAAGCCACCCTCACAGGTGTAAGGTAATATCTTATTGTGGTTTTAATTTGCATTTCTCTGATGGTTAATGATGTTGAGGACCCTTTCATATACCCATTGGTCTTTTGGATGTCTTCTTTTGAGAAATGTTTATTCAAGTTTTTGCCCATTTTTGAATTGTGTTATTTGTTTTCTTGCTATTTCATTATTTGAGTTCCTTTTATAATTTGGATATTAACCCATATCAGATATACATTTTGCAGATGTTTTCCTCCCCTTTTTGTAGGTCTCTTCACTCTGTTGATTGTTTCCTTAGCTGTGCAGAAGCTTTTTAATGTGATGCAATTCCATTTGCCTATTTTTGCTTTTGTTTCTTGTGCTTTTGGAGTTTCTTATCACAATTTAAAAGGTATCTCATCATCTCTAGTTGTGTGTAGATTCATGTTGGATGCATTTATGTGCACATTCACAATGATGGTGACCAAGAGCCAAGAACAAGAGATAGAGATCTAGTTAAGCATTTTCTATCTGTGAGACTTGAACAACTAACTTTACCTCCCTGAGTCTCAGTTTCCTCATTTGTAATATGAGAACAGTAATATCTAGACTATAAGATTTTTGTGACAGTAAAATGAGATGATACAAATAAAACTATCTTTTTATCTGTAAGTCAAAATTTAAATGTTATTCGTTATTGTTATTTATTGGCATTTGGTATTCATGACAAAAAACAGAAACTCATAGGAAAATTTGGCTTAAATTCAGCAGAAATTCACTTTCTACAGCAATGCCTGAATACATATATATTTTAAAATATTTCTATGTATCGCGGAGCTTTTTTCTGCCTTGCAGTGGGTTAAAGGAAAAGGCAAGTTAGTCATCTGAGATGACCCATACAATGTACTCTTGTAGGTCAAGATGGAGACATGTTAATGGAGAAAAGATATCATTTATTTACAAACATTTCAGTTAACTGAAGAGACTCTACGCATAGTCAACTGAACTCAGAGCTTCCAGAGGTCACTGCGCGTAGGAAAAAAACTAAGTAATCATCAGAATTAATCATACTGACGCCTGTTTGTCTGATATTTTTTAGAATATTGTGGGAAGCTAACAGCAATGAAATTTGGCAAGCAATTTGGAATTTGTGTGTGTGTGTATGTGTGTGTGTTTTATAAAATGTGATCTTTAGATGGTACTTCAGCTTTGGCCCAAATCCCATCCTCTAGAGTCTGGGCAAACCAAGTTTTCAAATACAAGAGATGCCAAACAGCATTTTGTGAAAGGGAAGAGGGTGGTGATATATTTAGTATTTGTGCATGATGTGAAATTTTATAAATTTGTTATCAGTTAGAGAATAACTATACTATAAAGCTCATAAAAGGTGATATTTGATACCAGAATTTAGGTAGAAGAGACGTATTCTCTAAGTAAATTTATAACATGTTTTATTAATTGAACACTTACTTAAGTTTTACTCAGAACGCTTCAGGCAAGACACAATATCTGGGTGTCCCTAAGAAATCAGAAGATAGGGCTCAAGATTATAAGCCATAGACAGCACCACAGAATGTCTATTAAAAATAAATAAAATGTACAGCTTATTAGGAATTGGAACAAATATGGTTAGCCATGGAAATAAAAAATGGTGGTGGTGATACAATGAGTTTTCATTTGGACAGATATTGAAGCTATAATAATGATTGAAGTTTGTTGTATGTCAAGTAAGAAAATGAAGAAGTCTCAAACGTTCCACACATTATGACAATTACTTGGCGTTTGTCTCTATAGGGGCTCTAGAGTTCAGGATTAAAATCCAGTGCTCCATGGAAACAACCGTTTAGAAGAAAAATTTAGGAAATTAAGTGACAGGAGTCTCACAGTGACATTTGTACAGTATATTCCACAGCACTTAGATGACCCTCTGCTTTGAAAATGCAGAAAACACAAAGGGTTTGCTGCTCTTATTCCTAGCCACAGTGGAGTAATGGAAGACTTGGATAGAAGGCAATAGATAACAGCTGCTCAGCTGTCTTGAGTAATTTGAAGTTTAAGTCCTTACTTGTTTCCCTTTGTCTAAATGTTTCTCTTATTATTAGATCCCATTTTTCAATCTTTTAATCATCCTTGTGGCTCTTCTCTAAACTTGCTTCAAATTCTCGAACTTTCTGGTAAATTGTGCAGCTCAGAACTGAACACATTTTTTAAGCCTTCTATAATTAAAGGTTTGTTGTTTTGTTTTGTTAACAGTTATATAGGTGCTCAAATATTTTAAGTATAATTTTTTAAAGTTTCTCTTGAAAGCAGGAAGTTATAGCATTTTAACAGTAACCCAATGCAAATACATGGAAGTTTAGTTTTATTTACCCTTGGGCACGATAATGACATACTATTATTTCCCCAATTATATTAAGCCAGTGGTAGCTTGATTTGGATAGTGACATATTCAGACATACTCAAAGACTGTTTACTAGCCTTTTGTAGTATAATAAACTGGCCTTTCTAAAAAGGTTTTTATACAGTTAGGTTGATTGAACAATGTTTTTAGAAGTAAAAACAGACATTAGAATTTACTAGTGGAAACAAATAGCATAGTTGTCATCTCTAATTCAGTTTGAATGACTGACTTCTATTGAAGGTGTTCTCATGAGCAATGATGCATCCTACTAGTGTATATAAATAGATGATTCAGTTCTTTGGGGCATATTTTTCAGAGCTCAAAAGTATTCAATTTCTAAATTACACTATATGTTCACCATAAATGCACAAATTTATTCCTTGACTTTAAAGCCTGACATTTTAAGCTTTGTATGAAATACTGTTGCCTTGAGGGAAAGGAAGGACAGAAATGGGTAGAGGTCAGGATAAATTTTATATGTAGTTTTAGAATTATTTGTCAATGCTAGCCTCTATACCTTCTTACTGTAAAATATTATTTATTTCCCAGAATAAAAGATACTTCTAGAAGGAGATCCCTTTGCATCTTGTAATAATGTACACTTAGAATATATTCTTTTTAATTTTTTTTAAAGACTAGCACAGTTGTATATTTTAATTAAAGGTACTCCAATTCAGATCTACCTATGCTTATGGCACATGAATATATCTAGAGGACAGAAAATGAACTTTTAAAACTATTTGATAGATTAGGCAGTAATTATAATCACTGGACTAATCTTGATGTGTTGTTGAAACTTCAGATAACTATTTTTGTGGGATTTGCTGAGTAAAATAAAAGATCTGAGCATGTTGAATTATACTTTAAATTTCAAAGCTTTTTAAGATAAGAGAAATTCTGAGGTTGGCATGTCCCAAATAATGAGGTTTGGTGATACCTGTCAAGGCTATGGAGCTCCTGAAGACCAGTTACAATATAGATTTTCACTACTGCTTCTCTATAATGAATAGTTCTGCTCCCTTCCAAATTTATATTTCACATCACATTTGTTTAACAACTGTTTAAGTGAATCTGGTTTGAGTATGTCTGTTAGATCCAGTTCTTATTAGAACAATGCCTGACATCTTAGACTAGCATGAGAAAAAAAGGAAAAAAGAACAACGCCTGACAGTTGTTTAGAAACTAAATTCAAAGTATTGAAAAGAAAAGAATTGTTCACACAGTTATTCACTGACATGATATTGCTTATTGATGACGTCATGGGCTATATAGTTTCATGATCAAGCATTCCGTCAATGCCAAAAGAAGAAAAATAATATTTTTTTCAGACTTATAGAAAACCTTGAGTTGATATCACTGATTCAGTGTGTTTTTATGAAGATAAATTTCTTGATCTGTCATGTGGCAAATTCAGGATTAGAAATTCAGCGATTTACTATTAGGTTATATTAAATGCTTTTTAGGAAGATTTCAAATAAAAATGAGATTTTAAAAACATGACAGTTGTTCTTTTGCTGTTGTTTTTAGAGCAAATATTTTTTCTATTTTGTTGATTTGGATTAGGTTAATAGATACAGAAAAACAGCAAGAAAAACTAGAACTTCTGTTATTTGAGAGGAAAAGCAAATTCCTACATCCTTCTGTCTTCAAGTGCTGTCAATCTTCCTTTGAAATATGGGCATAGTAGTTTCTCCCATTTCTGCTTCCAGATTTAGACTCTTTTAATCCCTCATGCAGTGTGTCATAATGACTTCCTAATTGTCCTCCCTCCTTTAATGGCTGGCCAGTAATCTTGTGAACCACCTATGCAAGTTTTGCTTTTTCAAAAAAAAATTAAAATCAATGCTCTTCATTGCATTCATCTATTCATTTCTATAATTTTGTTATTTCAATAATGTTATATAAGTGGAATCATATACTGTGTACATTTTTAGGATTTTTTTCACTCATAATTCTCTGAAGGTTTATTCAAGGTGTTGCATGTATTAACAGTTTATTCTTGGCTATTACAGAGTAGTATTTCACAGAGTTTGTTTAACCATTCCAATTGAAGGGCATCTGAGTTGTTTTCCATTTGAAACTATTACAAATAATGCTATTATGAACATTTATGTACGAGTTTCTATGTGAACATAATTTTCATTTCTCTGGGATAAGTGCTCAGAGGTGCATAGGATGTGCCATAGGATAGTTGCATATATATATTTTTTTTTTAGAAACTGCAAATGTATTTTCTAGAATGACTGAGCTATTTCATATTCTCACCAGAAATATATGAGTGATTCAGTTTCTCCACATCCTCACCAGCATTTAGTGTTTTTATAATTTTAAAATTGTATTCATTCTGATAAGTGTGTTGTAATATCTCAGTGTGTTTTTAATTTGCACTTTCCTGATGGCTAGCGATATTTATCATTTTTATGTACTTATTTGTTATCTGTGTATCCACTTTAATAAAATATCTGTTCATGTCCTTTGCCAATTTTACAATTAAATTCTTTAGGTTCATCTTTTTTAAAAAAATTTTCCAGTCACGTTTTGAGAGTTCTTTACTTATCCTAGATACTAATCCTTTTGCCTAATATATGCTTAGCAAATATTTTCTCTCAGTCTGTAGCTTGTTTTTTTTCATTCTCTTAATAGGGTCTGATGCAAAGAATACATTTTTAATATTGATAAAGTCTAATTTATTTTTTTTTCTTCTATAAGTCATGGTTGTAGCTTCAGGTTTAAAAACTCTAGCCCTATATCCCAAAGACATTTTTTTCCTAAAAGTTTTATAATTTTATATTTTACATTTAACTTTGTTATTCCTTTCGAGTTCATTTCTATATAAAGTGTAAGGTTTAGGTCAAAGTTCATTATTGGTCCAATTGCTTGTCCAATTTATGTCCAATTGCTTCAGCACCATTTTGTGGAAAGCTATTTTTCCTCTATTGAATTATTTTTGTATCTTTGTCATGGAAAGCTGGGTATATTGGCCAGCCGCGGTGGCTCACGCCTGTAATCCTAGCACTTTGGGAGGCTGAGGCTGGCAGATCACGAAGTCAGGGGGCGGAGACCATACTGGCCAATATGGTGAAACCCTGTCTCTACTAAAAATACAAAAATTAGCTGGGCGTGGTGGCACGTGCCTGTAATCCCAGGTACTTGGGAGGCTGAGGCAGGAGAATCGCTTGAACCAGGGAGTTGGAGGTTGCAGTGAGCCAAGATCATACCACTGCACTCTAGCCTGGTGACAGAGCAAGGTCGTTTTTGACTTTTTATTAACATTTTATATTTTTCAGCGTGGAAATTCTGTATTTTGATAGAATTACACTGAATTATTTAATTTTCTTAAGTGATTATAAATAAAATTGTGTTTTTGTTTCCAGTATTTATTGTTAGTATATAGAAATGCAATTGATTTTAAAAAATGTGTATCTTGTATTTTGTGACCTTGCGGAGCTCACTTTTTAATTTTAGGAGATTTTTTCTTTGCATGTTCCATAGGATTTTCTATTTCAATAATAATGCCAACTGCACACAGCACAGTTTATCCCTTTTTTTCTCAATTTACATGCCATTATTTCTTTTTCTTGTTTTATTGCACTGGCTAGAACTTTGAGCACTATGTTGAATAAGAGTGGTAACAGCAGATGTTGTTGCCTTGTTCCTGATTTTACAGAGCAAGCATTCAATCTTTCATTCTTTATAATTTTAGCTGTGATATTTTTGTAGATGCTGTTTATCAAGTAGAGAAAGTTATTCTCAATTTTTATTTTTCTGAGAGTTTTTAAAATTATAAATGCATGTTGAATTTTTCAAAAATCTTTTTCTTCATAGAGTATATGATCATATGCTCTTTCTTCTTTAGGGTGTTCATTTGATGGGTTATATTAATTTATTTTCAAATATTAAATTAGTCTTAAACCACTTGGTCATGATGTATAATAAATTCTATTTGCTAATATTTTGTTAAAGATTTTTGCATCTATATTCTTGAGGGATATTGGTCTGAAGCTTTCTTTTGTTTTGTTTGGTACTGTCTTTCATTTTGATATCAAGGTAATATTAACTTCATACAATGAATTAAGAAGTGTTCTGTTTTCTTCCCTTCAAGAGATTGTGTAGAATTGGTGTTAAATTTTCTTTAAAAGTTTGGTAGAATTCTCCAGAGAAATTATTTGGCTTGGAGATTAATTTGGGATAGAGATGAGTTTTTAGCTCATGAATTCAATTTACTTAATATTTAAATATCTGTTCAAATTTTCTATGTCCTATTGGATAAATTGTGGTAGTTTTCTGTTTTTTTTTTTCCCGAGGAATAGTAAAATTTCTTCTAAGTTATTAAATTTAGTTATGCAGAGATGTTTGTAGTATTCACTTACTATCTTTTTGATGTCTTCAGGATCTGTTTTATTCCTGATGTTGGCAATTAGAATAATCTTTTTCCTTTTTTGTCAGTCTTGCCAGAAGTTTGTCAATCTTATTGATCATTCAAAGTAACAGCTTTTCATTTCTTTTGTTTTTCTGTTTTCATTTCCATTGCTTTTCTGCTCTTATCTTTATTTTTGCTTTCCTTGTGCTTACTTTATTTAGATTTACACTGGTCTTCTTTTTATAGATTCTTGAGGAGCAAGCTTGAATTATTGATTTGAAGCATTGTCTCTACCCTAATCTAAGTGCTATCTATGCATCTGGTGCTATAAATTTCCCTCTTAGTCCTGCCTACATTTGTCCTCAAAATTTCGGTATGGTGTGTTTTTATTTTCATTCAGTTGAATATATTTCTCGGATTTTTCTTAAATCTTCTTTTTTGGCCAATGAGTTATTTGGAATTGTGTTGTTCAGTTTTCAAGTCTTTGAGGATTTTTCTTTCTTTCTATTATTGATTTATAGTTTGATTTCCTTGTTATCAGAAAACATACTCTTCATGGTTTCAATTCATATGGCCTAGTATATGGTCTTTCATGGCATACATTTTATGGGTGCTTAAAAAGAATGTATATTCTTGTTGTTGTGTCCTATAAAAGTCTATTAGATTCATTTAGTTAAGAGTGTTTTAATCTTCTATAATCTTGTTGATTTTCTGTCTAGTTGTTCTATCAGTTGTTGGATAGGGGTGTTGAAATTTCCAACTTTAGTCGTGGAGTTGCATAGTTTTCCTTTTAGTGATATTGCTTTTCATTTCACATCTTTTGCATCTTGGTTGTTTGATACATATACTTTTATAATTGCTATGTCTTCTTGGTAGGTTGACCCTTTTGTCATTATACGGTGTCTTACTCTAATTCTTTTGTTTTCTCTGTTCTATTTAATCTGATATTATAATAGAAGCTATTGCCACTGTCTTTTTATTAATATTTCCATAATATATCTTCTTTATCTTTTTACTTTAATCAGCTTGCATTGTTTTATTAATATTTGAAGTAAGATTCTTGTAGAAACTATATTTGGGTGGTATTTTAAAATCTGCTTTGCCAATCTTTGTCTTCCCAGTGGCATGATCATAGCTTTTTGTAACCTTGAACTCCTGGGCTCAAGCTACCCTCCCAACCTAAGCCTCCTGAGTGGCTGTGCTGCGCCACTACTCCTGGCTAACTTTTTAAAATTTTTTGAGAGATGGGGTCGTTCATCGTTGAACAGGCTCACCTTAAACTCCTGGCTTCAAGTGATCTTCCCACCTCAGCCTCCTCAGTATCTGGGATTATAGGCATAAGCCACTGTACTGGGCTCTTAAACTTTTTTTTTTTTTTTTGAGACAGAGTCTCCCTCTGTCGCCCAGGCTGGAGTGCAGTGGCGCGATCTCGGCTCACTGCAAGCTCCGCCTCCCGGGTTCACGCCATTCTCCTGCCTCAGCCTCCCGAGTAGCTGGGACTACAGGCGCCGGCCACCACGCCCAGCTAATGTTTTGCATGTTTAGTAGAGACGGGGTTTCACTGCGTTGGCCAGGCTGGTCTCGAACTCCTGACCTCGTGATCTGCCCACCTCGGCCTCCCAAAGTGCTGGGATTACAGGTGTGAGCCACCATGCCTGGCCAAACTTTTAAAAAATGTTACATTCTGACTTATCTGTATTGTTTCTAGAGTTTATTTCATTGTATAATTTTTTGGTGGTTGCTCTAGGGGTTACATTATACACACAAAACTTACCACAGTCTAATGGTAGTATGATTTTACCAGTTTGAGTGAAGTTCAGAAGACTTAATTCACTTTATATTCATTTACCTTCCCCCATTTATAATTGTCTTAAATATTTTCTCTACATACATATTGAACCATGTCAAACATTGCTATATATTTTTTAATTGCTTCAATCATCAAACATAGTTTAATGTTTTACCTATATTTTATGTGTATTGTTTCTCACTGTGTTCTGTCTTCCTTCCTGGTGTTCTAAGATTCTAGTTTATTCTATTTTATTTTATTCCTGTTTAGAGAAATTTATTTAGCCATTCTTGTAGAGTGGATTTTCGGCAACAAATTCTCTTCGTTTTTCTTCATTTCAGAATATGGTGATTTTCCTTTCATTCCTGATATGTATTTTTACTAATTAAATATAGGATCCTAGGTTGATAGTTTTTTTTTTTTCCTTTCAGCACTTGAAAATGGTACCGATACTTCCTCCTGTAGTTTTTTTTTTCCTTTCAGCACTTGAAAATGGTACCGATACTTCCTCCTGGCTTTATGGTTTCTGCTGAGAAATTTGCTCTTATTCAAATATTTTCCCGTATAGGTAACGTGTTATTTCTCTCTTGTTTCCATAAAAGTGTTTCTTTCTCTTTAGTTTTCTAAAGTTTGACTATGCTGTGTCTTATTTTACATTTCTCTAGATTTATTGAGTTTTTTATTCACTCAGCTTCAATCTGTATGTTTATGTCTTTCACCAAATTGGAAAGTTTTTCACTTTGATTATTTGATTTTATATTACTTTGATCAATTCTTCAGTTCCTCTTTTTTTTTCTCATTTATTTCAAGGACTCCAATGGCAGAAATGTTTGGTTTTTTTTGTTTGTTTGTTATAGTCCTCCAGGTCCTTGAGGCTCTGTTCATTTTTTTTTTCAGTCTATTTCCTGTCCTCCTGTCCGTTGCTGAAATTGCATAATTTCTATTGTTCCATCTTTCAATTCACATATTCTTTCCTGTAGCTCCTCCATTTTGCTGTTGAGCACTTTCATTGAGTTTTTAAAATAATAATTCATAATTTCAGTTACTGTATTTTCTGAGTTCTAAAATTTTCATTTGGTTCTCCTTTGCATCTTTTATTTTGTGGCTGAGATTTTCTATTTCAGAGACTTTCTGTTTTTCTGTTTCTCTCAAATGTGTTTGTAATTGCTTTTTGAAGCATTTTATGATGGCCTCCTTATCATCTTTGTCAGCTAATTTTAATATCTGTCATTTAGATGTTGCCATTTATTGATTGTCTTTTTTCCCTCAGTTTGAGATCTTCCTTGTTCTTTGTGGGATGATTAATGATTTTCTATTGAGACCTGAATATTTGGAATATCATGTTATAAGAGTCTGGAACTTACTTAAACCTTCTGTTTTAGCTTATTTACTGTAACCCCACCTCAGTAAGACAAAGATGGGGGTACCTCATCACTGTCCAGTTGGGGGAGAAGTACAGGTGTTCCCCTCAGCCTCCATTGATACCTGAGGAGTGAAGGATCCATGTTACTCCTGGGTCAGAGTGGAATTGCTGGCTCCCCACTAGGCTTTTACTCATACCTCTCTGGAAGTGGGTAGAGGAGTAGTGCATTTCCTTGTTATCAGAAAGCACACTCTCTACAGTTTCAATTCTTATGACCTGGCTAAATTTTTATGGGTGCTTAAAAAGAATGTATATTCTTCTGTTGTTAAGTTGTGCTCTATAAATGTCTATTAGATTCATTTTGTTGTCAGTGTTGTAATCTATACTCTTGCTGATTTTCTGTCTAGTTGTTCTATAAATATCAATGTTGAGATAGGAGTGTTGGAATTTCCAACTGTTAGTGGTGGATTTGGAGAAATGGCCTCTTTATTGCTGGGGGTTGCTAAAGTTCTGACTCTTCACTTAACATTCTCTGACACCATCTCTGTGGAGGGAGGTTGAGGCAGCTCAGCATAGCCTACCATGGGTAGAAGCCCAGGCACTTTGGTCCCTCCCTCAGTATTTGCTGGTGTGGGAATGAGCATAAGTGGAGCTGTAGGTTTTTTCTTCCCTCCCCCCGTGGTGTTTAGCTGGAATAGTCATTGTCTAAATATTTGTTTTTGTCTTTATTTTGATTTGGTCTTAGACTGCCTCTTTCCTGGTCCTTTTCCTACAGAGAGAAGGCTTTATTTCTTATATATTAATTTTTTGTCCATGCCTATCAGTGATTTCAGCTTCTTAGCTTCTTTTTTTTCTTTTCTTTCTCTCTCTCTTTCTTTCCTTCCTACCTTCCTTCTTTTTTTTTTTTTGACAGAGTTTCACTCTTCCCACCCAGGCTGGAGTGCAATGGAGTGATCTCGGCTCACTGCAACCTCCACCTCCTGGGTTCAAGTGGGTTCTCCTGCCTCAGACTCCTGAGTAGCTGGGATTACAGCTAATTTTTATATTTTTAGTAGAGATGGGGTTTCACCATGTTGGCCAGGCTGATCTCGAACTCCTGACCTCAGGTGATCCACCTGCCTTGGCCTCCCAAAGCACTGGGATTACAAGTGTGAGCCACTGCGCTCAGCCTGCTAGCTTCTTTAACTGAAAGTCTTGGATATATGAGACCAAATGAACATCTAGGGAACTCAGCATCATATCATTTCTTAGGTCCCAGGGTTCATAGCCAATCTGCCTTCTTTTCTTCTTCTAGAATCATCTGCTGCTTGTTTTACATGTAAGGTCCAGGGTTTTAGTTTAATTTGTGGGAGAAATAGGAACAAGTGCATCAACTTCATCTTCTCAGAGGTGGAGCCAGGAGTTGTGCATATTTAACCAGTGGTATATTTTTCTATCACATCAGAGAGTTAATTACTGCCTAATCTGAAATGCAGTTCAAATCTTATGAATCTCTACAAATGAATGATTTATTTCAGGTCTAAATTATTCTCTCTACTCAGCAAATACACTAAAGTAGAATGCAGTACTGATACCCATAACATTGTGAGTTATGAAAAGTAGGAAGGTTGTTTTCCTCTTATATAAATATATCAAGATGTTTAAGGATTCTCATATAGAAATGAATGGTATAGTACTTCAATACTTAGAAAAAATAAAATGTTTTAATTTGTTCAAGAAACTTCTAGGGTCTTACTATTGATATCATGATAAAACATTTCAGTCAAATGAGTTAGAGGGTAAAGCACTAAATCTCGTGTCCTGAGAGTTTTCCAGCCTGCTTAGGCAGATACCAGGAACGTTTGTTTTGTTCCTGAACACGTTAAACACCAAAAAATATCGCAGAGTTAAGCATTAACTAGACAGCGATTTCAAGCACATAGAAAAAGATTAGGAAAGAACAATCAAGAAATCCAAAGAAATTTTGCCTAAAATTAAACCCTATAGCATAGGTCAAATTTTATTCAAATTTTAAAAGATTATAAGATTGCTAGGATAAAACAAAGTCACTGCAAAATAAGTTAATTACTGAAATCTTGTGGTCTTTCTTTAAAAGTTATGTCAAGTAAAATAAAGCAAAACCTTGATTATCATATTCCTAGCTTTGTGCTACCATTTTGGTTTTTGCAAAATAAACACTAGTAAAGCTGATTCTGATTTATGAAATTCAGCGGAACTTTGCCCATTTTGAAGATCTCTTTTGACTAATAATTTTCAGGAAAAAATATAATTATATTTCCTGTAAGGTTGTGCTGCCAGGCCATGCATGGTAGGCTGCCTATACACAACAAGGTAATTACAGAAATGAAATGTATGCATTTAGAAACTGTTGTAGAAAGTTGACATTGCAACAACATCCAAATATGTGGTCAGTGTATTCATCTCACTGAACAGATTCTGGACCAGTCCAGGTACTACTGAATTTATGTGTGAGTCCATGGGCTACATACTGCTCACTAGGCACGTGCATGTGGAACACATATTAGTTCTGGCAGATAAGAAATTTAAAAAACAGAAAATGGTGCCAGGCACGGTGGCTTACACCTGTAATCCCAGAACTTTGGGAGGCTCAGGTGAAAGGATCGCTTGAGCCCAGGAGTTCAAGACCATCCTGGGCAACATAGTGAGTTGTCTCTACAAAAAAAAAAAAAAAAAAAAAAAAAAAAAAAAATTGAAATAAATTAGCCTGGTATGGTGGCACACACCTGTAGTTAGTCCCACCTACTCGGGAGGCTGAGGCAGGAGGATTGCTTGTACCCAGGAGGCTGCAGTGAGCCATGTTCATGCCATTGTACTCCAGCCTGGGTAGCAGAGTGAGACCATGTATCAAACAAACAAACAAACAAACGAACAAATGGAAAAATGGGTCCTTTACAGATATCTTAGCATTGCTGCAAAGCACATATTATGTGGGTCTTATGCAAACATATTTATTTTAAAACTATACATAAATTATAGCTAATTTAGCAAATTTCTAAGTCAGCTCAAGTAAAATTTTTTTATTTTGTGATTAAAATATTGACTAGAGTAAGAAAACACAGCTAATCATTTTAATCTTATAAAAACCCTACCACAAGACCAGTGTTGTCAGAAATTGTAAAATGCTAAGTTATATTAGATTTCATTATTCCTCAAAATTTCAAAGAACAAAATAAGTATTCAAGGGAAATTTTTAAATCATTTTACTCAGGAGACTTTCCTGTGCATTGAAAATAAGAATATACAAATAATCTGTCCACTTCTCTCACCTCCATTCCACCATCATTACTCTTGACCAGTGGTCTTCAAAGTGCAGTTGTCAGACCAGCAATTTTAACATCACTTGGAAACTTGTTAGACATACAAATGTTTGTTCTTCATTCCAGACCTACTGAGTTTAAATCTCTGAGGCTGGGACCCAGCAATCTGTGATTTAATAAGTCATCCAGGTGATTCTGATGCACACCGAGGTTTGAGAACCACTTCTCTTTACCAAGATATTTCCATTACTCTTGGTTACCACAATAGCTTCCCAACTCTAATTTCCTTTCATTCCTTTCTCAACTCTATAGTCTGATCAATATTTAACAACAACAACAACAAAAGTCAGGTTTCTCTACCTATTAAAAAAATCAATGATTTTCTAATACTCTCAGGCTAAAGACCAAAATGTTTAATGTGATCTGTAAGGCACTTTAGGTCTGGTGCCCAGTCCACCTCTCAGGTCACTTCTAACAGCACTCCCTCCGCCTCTCAGCCCTTGCCCCTCTGGCTTCTCTCACGCCTCTCTACTGGCTTATCCCAATTCTTTCCTGATTGATTATCTCTAACACACCCTTTAGGAGAAATCTATTTTTCAGGAAAGTCTTCTGTAGCTTTCCAGGTTAAGAGTCTCCTGCATAATTCTGTAAATGTATAATTCTGTTGTTTAATAGACCTTGCATCTCCTAGCATCTATTCCAATTGCAATATTATATTCACATGTGATTATTTGACTGTTTGCCCATCCCAATGTCACAAATTAGTGTGGAAGCTCCTAGATAGAAGAGACCATGTCTGTTTTTTGGTTTTCATTGTTTCCCCAGAGCCTGGCACAGTGTTTACTCTGAGGTTGACATTCAAGAAATATTATATAACTTAATAAATGGCTGACTGCCAAATAAATGGACCCCTAACCTAGGAGTGGCTCACACTGCAATGGGACAATGATGGATGACTCTCTGGCTGTGCTCCCTGTTACTACAGTTTTTTTTTTTTTTTTTTTGAGACGGAGTCTCGCTCTGCCACCCAGGCTGGAGTCCAGTGGCGCCATCTCGGCTCACTGCAAGCTGTGCCTCCCAGGTTCACGCCATTCTCCTGCCTCAGCCTCCCGAGTAGGTGGAACTACAGGCGCCCGCCATCACGCCCAGCTAATTTTTTGTATTGTTAGTAGAGACGGGGTTTCACCATGTTAGCCAAGATGGTCTCGATCTCCTGACCTCGTGATCTGCCCACCTTGGCCTCCCAAAGTGCTGGGATTACAGGCCTGAGCCACCGCGCCCGGCCGTTGCTATAGTTTTTACCTTCCATCCCCCTCAGGAACAGATACTGTACTGACCCCATCCCAGGAGCAACCATCTTTGAAAAATAGGGCAATTCTTGCTCTTTTTTTCTGCTGCTACAATACAGCAGAGTATCAGCAGAGTCCACCATACTGGAAGAATTTCCATCAAGTATTACAGCTCAGTGTAAATTTTCCCATACCAAGAATTGAACAAACCAGTCATCAGTGGCATTCTTTTTATGATTCACTGGGCTAAACTGGGGATTCACCATAATTTAGAACTTTTTGTGGAAAAAATGAAATCCCATTTTTAAACAATATCCTTACAAACATACCTACTTGTTTTTAGGGATTCACTACGTCAGCAGTAATTTGTTTATTTTTTTCTCTCAGCACTCCCACTTCTGCCAAATTCAAATGTTTTTCACCAGCCCAAAACCTTCCGCATCCCCCTCTAAAATTTAGGACAGAAATTATTAAATATTATACTTGATGACTTTTTAAAATCTATTCCCATTTATTCTTCCTCTGGTAATCCTTAAAGGATAAGTAAGAGCTCCTGAATATGCCCCTTAATTACTGATGTTGGGAGAAATTCTGTATGGTAAACCTAAACTAAAAATAAATGTTTCTAAATTCTAAAACAGAACTTCTATCCCTTCTTAAGGAGCTCAGTGACCTCGTTGTCTCTCACTCTGGGGCAAATCAGCATGCCTCAGCCACTGAATGTTTTTCCCACTGGGTAGGAGGATTCCAATAATAAATTAACTTACAGGAGTGAACAATGGAGTAACTCCCCTTAAGGCCAAATCAGATGCAATCTGCTCAAAGTCCCAAATCAAGGAATATTTTAAAAATGTGGTTAACATAATGGATATTATTCATGCTTTGATCTTTTTAACATCATCCTCACAAAACAATCATCATCTGCATCATCATCATAAAATATGAAGGTGTAATTTTTATGTGTGCCTGGTAAATAATGTATATATTTATAATTCACATTTTATAAGTTGCAAGGAATGTGTACATATTTGTGAATAAATAGAATATGTTTATGTGTATATATGTATGTATATCTTTCTACCTATGTAGAAAGTCATCAAGTATGTTATGTGTATATATGTATGTATATCTTTCTACCTGTGTATAGGTAGAACCTCCCATATATGTATGTGTGTATATACCTGTCTTTCTAACTATACATAGAAAGATATCTATGTATAGGCAGAAAGATAGGTATATACACACATGCATATATATATATGTATACACATATGTATATATAAAGATATATGTATGTGGTTCCATATGTGTGCATGTTTGTGTGTATATATACACACATGCATATATATACACCCATATGTATATATGAAGATATTTATAAAGAAAATATAAATATATTATCTTTATATACACATATGTCTGTATATATACACAAACATGCACATATATAGAGGCACATACATATTTTATTAAAAGACTAAAGGCAACAAAGTGGGGCTGTAAACATGAAGGGTAAATCATTTCATACCTGGAAAAGTGCTGTCTAAACACTGCCCATCACCTAACCAAGAGTCATCATCCCTAACTTTTTTTGATAATTGACTATTTCAGGTAATAGCCCTAGGCTTCAAGAAAGGCTGGGCATCTTGGAAGTATTAGGGCATGAGTCATGAGTCTTGATTCTTCCAAATAAAATATGGTAACTCTTTCTAGTGATTTGTTTAGGAATGTATGTGTAAGATGATGATGGGAAGTCTACTGGAATCTCTGAGAGAAGATTTTTCTTGCAAAAAATAAAAAGACCTAATGAAAGAACACTCTCTTTGGACCATTAGTCTCTTTTGGTGAACAGTAAGTGGTAATGAGAGAGGCTTAGCTGAGTTTTTGGCAGTTCTTTCAAAGCATGGGAGCAAATCTTATGTCTTGAAATCCATAAGGTAAATATTACTCAAATGTCTAGGTTGTAAAAATATATATTGTAGGCAAGAAGAAGTCAGTTTTTTAGTTATGTATTATTATATGATTCCCTGAGAGGCCATATGAGATAATACCAAAACCACACAAAGAAGAATGAGGACACTGATGTAGGACAGAATCTGGAACAGCCCAGAAACATTAAATGTGTCATTATAACAAGAAGTGTAGGTATCAGGTATAGGGACTGCAGCAGGTAGAAACCAGATCTTAGAACAGTCAGGAAAGTTCCCAGAGCATATTCGGAGTTTGTCTAGACTCAGGAAGTATGCCTAAGTCTAGAAACATCCTAGAGAGCTATGTCCAAGAAATCATTCGATATTTACACTTTCAGTACTGATAAGATTAGGCAGACCCTACAAAATTATTCCTCTTTTTCATTACTAGGTTATTTCTAAAATGAGATGAAATCCAAAATAATGATATTCTATATTCCTTATAGATAAGGATCTGTACATTTAAAAAAATTATCTTTGATACAAAACATTGGTGTTGGTGTAATATTGACCATCATCTCTGCTTACCATTTATTTTATGTCCAGAAAAATAATGATCTTGTCTCAAAATGTACACAGTCAAGAGACTTAGAAAGTTAGTGGCCAACATGCTCAAAAATCTCTTGAGTTACAAAAATAAATTTTCTTTTCTATGAGGTCACCCACCTAAAGTGTAGGAACATAAGTGTGTCCTCAAAACCCAGCTTTACACAGGTTAGAAACTCATCCTCTTAATTTAGTATTTTAAATTTAGTGATCCATGCAGTAGTGGACATGTTAATGTACATAAGGAAATTTTCATTTTATATAATATCTGTGGTTTATCTATAGGAAATTTCTTTTTATATGAAAAAATCTTTCTTCAACAAATGGATTTTGTAGTATTAATACACCTTGAGTCATTAGGTGTCTCCAGTTGATAAATATTATGTAATCTGGTGGTCCTAAATGTATTGGATCAATTGTATGACAATCTGTTTGATTAATTGGCAATAAATATAGAAATGGCTCCAAAGCTGGTGATATTGTATCACTCTTTTGTTGTGGTATCAAGTATTGGCAGTATACAGCTAGAACGCTCACCTTGTCTTAACGTACATTCTTGAATCTACCATCTGAGTTATGTGGCCCATATTGTCAATTACATTGGCCGACAGTCTTTTATTTTTTAAGAGACAGAATCTCACTCTATCACCAGACTGTGCAGTGGTGTGATCATAGCTCACTGCAGCCACAACCTCGACCTCCTGATCTTAAGTGATTCTCCTGCCTCAGCCTCCCTAGTAGTATGCCACCGCGCCTGGCTAATTTTTTTAAAACTTTTTTTGTAGGGACAGTTCTCTCTATGTTGCCCAGGCTGGTATTGAACTCCTGGCCTCCAGGATCCACCTGCCTTAGCCTCCCGAGCTGCTAGTATTACAGGTATGAATCATGGTGTCCAGCTGCAACATTAACTCTGCTCCGACTGGACCTGAAGTGGAAAAAAATTGTTACTTGCCTGTAGTATTTATTTTATACATATCTTCTACAGAAGAGATTTCAGAATTTATAGAAATATTTTTAAAAAATCATTTAGTGACAATAGAAATTTTAGTGTCATCTTCCTTATACATGCTTAAGCTCTTAAAATTTCATTCTCAAAGAGGAAATCTGGATGTAGATAATGAATATCATTAAAATGCGTATGTAGGAATTCTTGAAACTGACACTCATTTCAGCAACTGGCAAACCTCCTCTACTGGAAACAGCCCTGGGCTAAGAGTCAGATGATTTGCACTCTGATTTACCAGCTAGAAACCTTGGATAAGAGACCTAACCTCCGTAGTCTTATATTCTCATTTGTTAAATGGATATGACCATATCTTCTTTAATTGATTTATGGGGTATGTTGTAAGCATTAAAATGATGAAGGAGGTAAAAGCTTTGTAGAACATGTATGCTATTTAGATACAGCCATTTTAACATGGCAATTTAGACTCAGTTGATCATTTTGATATTATTTAGCATAGTTTTGAAAATAATGTATTGATTAGGAGAGATTTGGATAAATAGTTTAGAAAAGCCCCACTAAATAATGATGGCAGAAACAATGTATTTTTCTCTCTGAAAAAATTCTAAGAGGTACCAATCCAGGGCTGGAATGGTGGCCCCATGATGCCGTCAGTGGACCAGGGGGCTGTCTCTCCTCTCCCTTGTCTTTGTGTAGCTTCCATCCTTAACACTGCCTCAGTGAGTTCTGGCCACTTCATTTGTAGTCTCTGCAGGAGGAAGAAGGAGACGGAAAGGGTAAAAGGACTCCTTTCTCAGCTGTCATTCCACTGCAAAGCAAAGTGTCTTCCTGGAAGACACACACAATGACTTCTGCTTGGCTACTCCAAGAGAGTCAAGAAAATGAGTCTTTAGCTGAGGTCATCAAAAGTTTACTGTGGTCTATAAAACAAATGATCAAACTTCTGCTTTTTCGTTACAAAAAAAAAATAGTGAAAAGCAAATCTGTATCTCTTTCTTGAGACCCACTCTTCCCTATCCCTGAACCTCCCACGACCCTACCCCTTCTCCCCAAGCTAAGAAATGGGACAGTAATGCTCAGATAGAATGAGAGATGAGCTGATGCTCAAGGATACCTCAGAAATATGTACTTGGAAATAAAGCACATGTTTTTAATTTTTGACGTGGTCACTTTATTTGAAAATATTAAATTCTCATTTGTTAATTAATTTTTTGGAAAATATTTATTGAGCACCTACTCTGTGGTAAATATGACAGAAAATGTTTATACAGATGGTTATTTCAAAATGTAAGTGCATTAGAGATATTAAAATATGGCAAATTCAGAGCATAAATGAGGTGGGTACAGGGGCAGTATTTAGATGAGTGGTAGGAGGTAGAATTTAGACTGAAATCAAAAACCAGTTCTTTAAAAAATTGTGGTATTCCTACTATTAACACTGATGGCAAGCCTTATAACTCATTGGACACAAATGCATGTGAGGTCTTGTCACTTTGTTTCTTTTCCATGTAAGTCACTCTAGAATTGCCAATGGTGGGTTATACAGGGGAAAAGAAATTATGAGAACCAGGCCCACATAAATATTTCTTCTCTTATTGTATTAATCACTTACCTACTGAACTAATTATCACTGCATGTGTTACTCTTATGTGATTTAACCATATTCAAACAGCATTGCTAATATCCCATGAGAAACTCAGTAAAACTCCCAACTGACCTAGGCAGTAAAAGGGAGCATCAATATAATCTTTTTCCCTGTTTTTACTTCTGATGAAACAATACCATTTTGATTTTAAAATCATTTTGTTTTAGATTATGTATGAATGTAGTTATAGTATTTTTCACCAGCAACCGTTTGCCTTCTCTAAAGCTGACAATTCTTTTTTTTAGTATGAGGATTTAGATTCTATTTAAGTACTGTAACTATTAACAATAAAGTGACAGTTCCATCCAACAGCAGTCGTTGGGCACTTGCAATATACCATGTACTGTACCAGCACAAGATAAGACAAAAATAAAGTATCAGGAAAAAGGCTAGATTTCTTAAACCCACTTGCCCACGTCATCATGTCATATTTATGGGACCATGGCCACATACTGCCTAAACCCATTGAACCAAGAGTAAAATTTCCATTTCGACCTAGTCTACTTCAATCTATTAATGGCTCCTTTTTCAATGGGGAGAGTCTAGGTGCATTCACTTTAGATCATTATCTATGTTTGTGGAATCAATTTGTATCCATTTTAGACTATGGCCTATGCCAAGAAGAGGGGAATGTATTACTTGCCTTCAGGGCTCTTGATTCATCTCCTTGCATGAGCAGCCTGTGAGCCTGCCCAGTGTTTGAGAGGAAGCTCCTTGTATTGGAGCACATGTGGTTTGGCAGAGCCTGGTGTGAACATGTAAGTGCCAGTAACCAGTGCTGTGTTCCAACGCTGCATGCTCATTATAATCTCAGCCTGATCATTATCATGCCTCTGGCAGGGCCTGCTTCAAAGGAGCCTTGCTTGTGATTTGAGGGAAAAAAGCCAATAGAAGACACATCTAGAAAAACTGGTTGGCATTGCTTTGTGTGATTCAGCCCCGGATTATTCCTATAAAGGAAGAGAAGGCAGAGGAGGATGGTCTCAGACAATGCACCGTCATTACAGTTGGACGATATTGGGATGTTTCTGCTTCACCTAAGCTTTTAAATAAATGCATATGCATTTATTCCATGATTGCCATGTGCAAACCACCATAGAGGATCGTGAAGATGTAAGACAAACATCCTGATCTTTGATGAGCTACAGTTTCATTGGGGAGACATGATAAATATACAGGAAAGAGGACAAAAAAATGAGAATTTATGATAATGAAATAACTAATGAGGTTCATACTGTAATTGCTATGAAGGCTCAGGCAAGAACTTTATTTTTTAAGGTTTACAGTGTACTTGCTTCATGTTTTGGATCAAGCAGAAGCACCACAAAATGTTTTCATAGGTAAATAAAGGGCAATAACATATTCATTCAACAAATACTTCTTGATGAATGACTGACTTCACTCAGAGGTAGATTCCATAGAGGTAGAACCTAAGAGGAAATCTATTGTGACATATATTACTTGTGATATGCCAAGGCTTTGTTTTGCAAATTAAAATTATTACAGTGCTAGACAGGGTGAAGGGTGATGACAGTAGCCACTGAGGCAGCCACTAATCAGCTCTAGTTCATTGTCATCAAAGATGAACGCAAGCTTAGTGTTGCTGAGTCTTCATATCATTTCAAGAGAAGCCAGAAATAAGAATTTTGAAATTCCCTAATATATAAAGCATTCAGTTGTGGGTTGGGAGGAAGTGGTGGCTGTGGGCATGTGCCTGCTATTTCCAAGAGCCATCAATGTGCGGTGCTCTTGGCAGCAGTAGATCTCCATCCAGCTTTCCTCACCAGCTCTGGGTATCAAGGACAGGATTGTAATGTGTTTTAAGAAAACACTGCACTGGAAACATGCTAATCAATATGTAAAGTACAACCACTCCGTACTAGATGTAAAATAAGAGATGTATTTGAAGGGGTTTTGGAAGCAAACATTTAAATGGCAAATGGCAAATAGAAGCAATTATCTTTCTAAATATCATCCTTAATAGTTTTTTCAATTTGGAAAAAAAGAAAAAAAAGCTGTAGCTGCCTTTTCTTGTTAGAAGTCTTACATGAGCTAATCTTTCTGATTTGCACGGATTAGGATGTGGCAAAGCCTTGCAACTTGCTTTAAGCTTCTGTGTGTCAGGAAGGTAAGCAGGGATTTCAATTCTCTCATGGGCTCTTGAGTGGATGGAAGTGTTGAGTAACAAAACACACCTTTTCTTTGCACCTGCTTTAACTGAAGAATTCAGGAGGCTAAAGAAATCGGCTTCCCTTCCTTTCCCCATTCTGTAATTTTTTCATCTGCCAAATAGGATTGGATAATCAAAATAAATGATATGAGACCCTCATTTCACATTTTATGATAATATCCTCCAAAGGATGCTTGTTCACTCTTAACAGTATCTCTTGGTTACCATGACAAGGAAGAACGGGAAAACCACTCTCACATTGAAAGGAATCCCTTGTTTGTTTTGTTGTTTTGTTTTGTTTTGTTATTGAATTGTACTACTGTTAACAAAAGACATCACAATGAAGCATATCCCATCTAATAACCCTTGTGTAGCTCTAGTCATGTTAGTGGTTCTGTAGCCCTGGTGCCATCCAAGCTCCCCAACAGAATCTCCCATTGCCACTGAAGTCCAGAGACCCAGAATGTGAAGTAAAACTGGTCCACAAAAGAAGCTGTTTTTGGTGGCCACACTGCAATCTCTGACATTCAGCAATTATCTAGGATCAGGCAAATGGGCAGAGAGGGACTCCTTCCCCTCCTGGTATCCTAAGTGACAGCTGCTCCATGTCACCAAAGCTCTTTTTTTTTTTTCAGATCAAATCCCCACTTCATGAAAACTAAAATTTAAATTAAAATGTCTGTTTTGGGGGATGGATTATAATTATATTTCTATTCAATGATTCATATATAATCTTTGGTCTTACAGAAATATCTTAAAACTTCCACATTTTTCATCAATATTTTTCTAGCAGCATAGGGTTTGTGTTCAGCCATTTGTGAAGACTTTTACACATAATTATTTTTCATTTGAAATGCCTTCTGAGAAGAATAATAGTAAAAGTATGATTAATTAAACAATTACAGAGTGAGTCAATTTCTTGATTTCAGGTTTCTGATGAAGATAGAATTCTCCCCAGCCAAATTTCCAGTGAACTCTCCAAATTATTAGAATCAGGGGAAATACATTTTTATTTCTGGAACCAATATTAAAGGTAACTCATATTAGCTAGATTTTTCTCTGAGAATGAACTAAGTTTGCAGGAACTCCATATATATGTGTGCATAGATAGATAGATAGATAGATAGATAGATAGATAGATAGATAGATAGACAGACAGGCAGACAGATAATCTCCAAGAAGCCCTGAAGAAACCTGCCTGCTGCATTTCTGCATTGCTTTCAACCAAAAGCCCTGTGGGAATAAGGCAATACCAACACTGTGATGCATGATTGGCCTCAACCAGCATTTAAACAAATGAAGGGCTGGGAGGAGACAGGATGTGGGACAGACCCCCACCACAAGCCCACCACCTTCACCTGTTGACATTAAAATATCCTCAGCTCCCAGGTCTGTGTTTTCAATTCATGTATATTAAATGATTCAGAGTCTGGCAGGAAGAAACACTTGTAGGAGTGTTTTGTTTAGTTGTGTTTCGTAGCTGCGATGTTTTGAAAATCAGGTTTTTTTGAGAGCACACAGCTAGATAACAAAACTGGCACAGAGTTCCAGGGTTGAAGACAGAGAAACTGAGAAACAAGCCATGGGACCTGGATTATGTGGGTCATACGGACAAGAATGCATGCATGGTATCTTCTCACAGTGTTCAGGGACTTGTTATTGCTGTCATTGTTTTTAAATGTGATTTCTGTACAGATTCATTCAGTGTGACTACATCTGGATTGTTCAACATTGTTCAGTATTTCCTCTTATGACCTTAAGAAGAAGAATAATTTTGTCAAGGAAAGTGCTAAATTAATAGGGTATTTTTAATGTACTTAGACTTTGAGAAATTTTTGATGATTTCTGAAAAGTTTAATAATGCCATCTTAGGCAGAGAATAGTTTCTCATACATCCATGAAGAAAAAAAAATGAATTAAAACTCAAATCTTAAGCAAACATAAAGGATGAATTTATTTAATATCACAAAGAGTAAATTACCATTTGTTCAATGGTAATAATTGCTTTAGAGGGGGAAAAAACAGGATAGAAGGACTAGCAAGTGCCTGAAGGGTAAGGATTGTGGGGTGTGGTTTATAATTTTAAAGTGGCTGTTTGGCCTGCAGGGTGGCTCACGCCTGTAATCCCAACACTTTGGAAGGCTGAGAGGAGAGGGTCACTGGAGCACAGAAGTTCAAAACTGCAGTGAGCTATGATTGTACCACTGCACTCCAGCCTGGGTAACAGAGTGAGAGCCTATTTCTAAAAAAATAAAAATAAGTTAAATAAATACATAAAGCAGGTGTTCAAGGAAGTGAACTGCAAAGTGACATTTAAGCAAAGACCTGAGGAAAGTAACAAAATATATAGAAAAATATTTCATTTTTACTTTCCTTTCAGAAGCAGATAAAGTAATTGATAAGTATTTGCAAAGAGCAATATTAGAATAATTCATTTCATTAGGCATTACCTGAGAAAGATGTAGACAGACTACTGGAGACCTGTAATCACCTCGAAGGCTGGACCTGGATGAATCTTCTGTAAGATCCTAGCAACTTCAGCTTTGTTCAGGGTAGTTTTAGGATTCTATGTAACTTTGTTCCCCCTTTTTGCGAATTAGGAATGTAGTCCTTCTATGTTTGTATACTTAAGGACTTTTATTTAATAAACAGAAACATCCCATTCTCTGGGCAGCATAATAGCAATAAGAACAGTGTAAAGAGTCCCAGAGTGGAATTGAAAGCCAAGTTTTGGGCTGAGTGGCCCCTTAGTAGCCTTAGGACTCAGAGCAACACATTTAATTTATCTGTGTCTCAGTTTTCTCATCTGCTAAGCGGTAAGTAGATATCATGGTCCTCAAAGTTTTTTTGTAAGTTGCAAATGTTTATGATTTCCAAAATTCTGTTATTTTACCACTTGTTTCTCAGCCTTTGCCTGAAACAGAGGGCAGCAGGATAGCAACTGCCTTGTGGAAAGTTCTGTGGGTGACTCAACAGGCCAAACAAGGAATCGGGAACATTCCTTTATACCTGTGCCCATGTAAATCCTCTCCCTGAGTTTTCAGCTATAGTCATTTATTGCACAACCTGTTAGTGACCTTGCCAAAGTCCTCCATATCCATTACTCAACCGGCGTGCCAAGCTGCTTCATCTCCTGCTATTGTTTCCCAGGAGTTTATAGCTGCCCTTCATTGCTCGAAGCTACACTTTGAAGTGTCCTCACACTTGTGGTTGTCCTGTTTTATCTCACCATGCCCAGATTCTGGGAATCCTAAGGTAATCCCTCATCTAGAAGGTCAGTGAAAATTTGGTGCGGTATGTCTTACTGAGGAATTAAATGGGCCGGGCACGGTGGCTCACACTTGTAATCCCAGCACTTTGAAAGGCCAAGGCGGGTGGATCACCTGAGGTCAGGAGTTCAAGACCAGCCTGGCCAACATGGTGAAACCCAAGCTCTACTAAAAATACAAAAATTAGCTGGGCGTGGTTGTGCATGCCTGTAATCCCAGCTACTCTGGAGGCTGAGGCAGGAGAATTGCTTGAACCTGGGAGGCAGAGGTTATAGTGAGCTGAGATTGCACCACTGCACTCCAGCCTGGGCGACAGAGCCAGAATCCATCTCAAAAAATAATAATAATAATAATTAAATGAAGACTGGCTGTATTCTGGCAGTGTAATGGTGTTATTTATTTACTTTCTTTGATTTTGGTGCAAAAGGATGTTTGCTGTTTAGCAGCGCTCAAAAGTCCAAAGTTCAATTTAATATTCCATTTACTCTTTCCTGCTTTTACAAAGACTACTGATGAATATATCAACCCATATTGGTCATCTTTCTTTTCTGAAACAAGGAAGCAGTATTGTGGTATAGCAGAAAGAGCACAGGCATAATGTGGAGATGAACAAATTGGATTTGAATTACAACTCTGCATTTTACTTGGCTGGGTATGTGGAAAAGTACTATTGCTGCTACAACTGAGTATTGATGGTAATAATTTTATGTGTGTATATTCCTCACTACTACCTGATAAGGTTTCATTTTCTTTAAAGTACAGATTGTAATATCCATTTCACAGAATTTTGTGAAAATTAGTAAGAGAGAATATGTGTATAAAACATTCAATCACTAAATGCCCAACGTTTCAAACATACTAGATTTCTCCTTTTAAACATTTTTATTCAATATTGTTAGGCTTAAAACAATTATTTTATAGTTATTTCATGCCTATAAATCTTGTCTCAGTAATCTCCTAATAAAATTTGTAAAAAAAGAACCAATGCCACACATTTCTTTAGTGTCTCCAGTGCAGTGTCTGAACTACTTGAGGACTTTTTAATCTGTTCATAATTTTCAATTTAACACTAGCATGTTAAATTCTTAGCATTTAACACAGTGCCAGGCATATAAAACTTGCTCAGTAAATATTTTATGAATAAGTGGGCTTCCTCATTTATTTGCCCATGAATCTCTTCAAATTCATGGGTCCAATTAACTGCCCTTAAATTAGTTTTTTTCAATCAAAATTCCACTGGAATTTTGCTTGGCTGGCCATAGTCATCTGGACCTATCATAACTTGCTTCGGAGTACCTCAGATCATCCGAGGCTTCTAGGCCCACATTCTGGAATACATTAGGTTCTGTTCTAGTGCTTTAAGGGAGTTAGACTGCCCAGAAAGTGACAATCACATACAAGGATGTGTTTTAAATTTAGGTAATGGTATATATATTCTCATATAAGAGATATATCCAGGCTTAACCCCATGCCAAGTTCCATTAAAAGTCAACATTGATTATTTTGTCACCCAGTGCCTTATAATGTCGCAATCTTTCTACTCCTTAGCTCAGCTAGGTCTGAGTTCTTGTCTCACAACCAGGAAGAATTAGGCACACGGACACCAGAGAGTGAGTGGAGTAGAATGTATTAAGTGAAAGGAAAGCTCACAGCAAAGCAGTGATGCGGAGGATAGTTCCCTTACCCAAAGGCAGAAAAGTCCCTTCCCTGTGGCTGGGTCTGGGTCCTCTTATGCACTCAGAATGGGTAGCGCATGCTGATTGGTTTGTGAGTAGGCAAAACACGTTAAAGCAAAGGCATCACTCAAAGGTGGGCACAACAGTGTAGAAAACCAATTAGGAAATGATAGTTATATGTAAAATAGGTGAAGGGTGGGGACCAATAAGAGGAAAGTGCACCAGATGAGAAGACAAGTTCTCAATCCATTCTGAGGATTTAACTGGTAGCTTGGCTTTCAGGCTTTAATACTGCTTTTGGCTTGGAGGTGGGGTTTTCCTGGGGACCCACCCCTATCTGCCTAGCCATGTGGCTGCCTCCTGCCGCTCTCAATAGGTAGTTAAATAATCTGTATACCAAACTACTGTAACACACAATTTACCTATATAACTAACCTGCACATGTACCTCTGAACCAAAAATACAAGTTAAAAAAAAGTCAACGTTGTTCCAAATATAACTGGCAAATGTCCAAGAAGACAATCTATGTTCCTTAGGTTGCCCAACTTGTTTTTTTTCAATAATATTTTTAATATTTTGAAGAAAACTTCTGCTACATTTTTGCTCTTATATCTAAGAATCACAATGAAAGTAATGATTGCTGAGTGATTTGCTATTTTGGGATCTTTTTATTTGTATTCCTTGCACTAAAAAGAAGAGAGGAAGGCCAAGTTGTCAGTCATCTAAATAAATATAATGAGGTAAATTTAAATGTATTGAGGAACTATAAAAGAAATGTGTTTGGCCCTGTGGTCTCAAATTTTACTTCGGATAAGAATCAGTTGAGCAATTTATTAAAATTACAGTTAGTCTGGGTGGAGATCAGGAATCTGCATTTTATCAAGGGGCCCAGATGATTCTGACACTAGTAGTCTATTGATCTCAGTAAAAGAAACCTGTCTTAGACTGTACAGTATAGTCACTACTTAGGGAGAGTGTGTATTATCTATAGCCAAACAGAACTCATTTCAAATTCCAGAACTGCCGTTTGCTATATTTGTGAGTATGGGAAATTATGTAACCTCTTTGAACCTCAATTTCCAACTGTAAGACTGGATAGTTCTTACCACGTGGGTAAGATAAAATGAGGTATATGCCTAGACCATTTTGTATATCAAAAAGTAATCACTGAATGGGAATTATGTATTTCTACATATGTAATATGTAGAATTGTTTCTTTACTGTTTGTGTCCTTCTAAATGTAATAGCTCACTAGTAATTCTAATGGGGAAATATATTGTGAATGCTAATGTTCTAACCTAGGTTCAGCTCCATAATTCTTCTATGATTACTCAGGGATGGAAATCTTGAGAACCACCTGCTAGTGGGATTATGGGATCTAAAGGTGGTGTTTACTTTTGAATCAGATCAAAGGATTTTTTTTTCTATGTTACAGCAGACAAAAGTTGTTAAAGAAAAGGTATAATTTTATACACTCCATTGCCCTCAATTGTAATATAAGAAAAATACTTCATTGATTTCTGGCTCTGTAACTCCATTTAACTCCTGATGCAATTTCCCACAAGAGTAAATTTACCTGCAAATTAATCTGCTTTGAGGCCCCCTGGAATTTCTGATGCAAATGTGGGTAGAAGCTGGAGGGTTTAATAAATAGGTTGTTCCAGTGCCAGCCCAGAGCCCATCATTGCAAGAAGGATACTGAGGGAAACCCAAGCCCCAGAAAAGACTGAGATGTTGCTGACCTAGGGTTACACTGAGAACACCCTGTGAGAAGTTTTCTTGATACCCCAGAGGTCAGGTCGCTGCTCCTCTCCTTCTGTCATGCGCTTGATCTTTGCACCTCCACAGCCTTGTGTTAATGCACTGTCCTTGATTGTTCCCACGTCTGTCTCCCACTGAGGATGTAAGTTGTAGTTTCCTCATTTTTAACATCTGTATAGAAAACACTGCCAGGCCTCGAATGAATGAATAAAGAAACAAATAAATAGCTATATAGCAAACTCCTCGACTGAGTAGATCTGTCCTGTGTTTATGTAATTGTACCAATGCTGTGCCTAAATATAAAAAGGCAAAATTGGTTCCATTTGTACATGTAGTTCTTTAAAACTAACAAAATATTTTATACATTAGTGCTTTAGCATTATAGAGAAAAAAATTGCCCTTATGATTTGTTAAAATAGACAGATGCAAAAGAGTTATTTCATTGTTGTCTGCTTTATACTGAAGTACACCAGGGAAATTTTTAGCAGGTACATCTTTAAGAACAGGTCTCAAAGCACAAAAAGCCAAGGAAATATTTTATGATAGCTTCAAATTTACCATAAAAAATTTAAAGTGAATCCAACCCATAATTATTATTAAAAAAGATTTTCAGTGGCCTTCTACTAATCAATTATACACAAAATGTGTAGAAAAGAGCTATTGCAATTTTGGAAACTTTTAAATAAAATAAATACTGAAATATTTTTATAAATATTATCTTGTAATTTATGTATTTCATAACCATGTTACAAAATGCCAAAAACTACAATGTGTATTTAACTTGAAGCCAAGTAATGACATGCAAGGGGAAAACTTCATTTTTCTAGAGAACATTCTTGCTAGTTCTGAATGAACTATACTTAATCACAGTGTACCTGAAATAAAGTCAGGTTGGACAGCTCCCTAGACGAGTAGGGTGCTCCAACCATAACTTACCCTCCTTAATGTGGTATTTTCTATCCACTAAAAGGTTTAGTCCATTTTAAAATGGGAACTCTACCTCAGGTATAATCAACAAGATCGTTGATGGCTCCCTTTCATTAAGAGAATATTGGCCAAAAGCTCATTATACCATTTCCATTTATATTAAATTAAAGGAGAACTAGTTGTACTTTTAAGCTTCTTATATGTCGCTCCAGATAATAAATATGCCAATAAAATTAAAGGAAAGAATAAAGCATATTTATGTAAATTCTAAGTTTATAAGGAAATACATTAGTAGGCATTAAAAAATCATCCAAGGGGAAAGGTCTAGGGAGAAACATGAGGCTCTCAGGGGAGCTGTATTGGTAAATGATGGTCTCTCCACAAGGGCATCTCGTTGTTATAAATCATAGTGCTGAGTATGCTGCAGGACATGAATGTGCACTAGTCAATTTCCACTTAGAAAATGGTAAACTGAAAACCAACATTGAGACCTTCAGATAAGAAACAATACTCCTGAATTTCATCAGTGCATACAGTTTGTTACCACTCAGTTACACTGAATTCACATGTGGATTGGCATTTTATTTTTACTGTGGTATACTTAGCCCAAAATAATGCCAACAGCATTGTTTCTGTTCCTCATTGAAAGTTGGGATATTTCCAAAGGATTTTCCGAAAGAAATGTTCAACTGTGAATCACTACGAATATCAGTATATAAAATCACTTGAATATAGATCCTTGGAAAATACCTTTAAGTTAGCTTATTATTGGCATGTAGAATAAATACAGAAAATATACAAATCCTATGTGTACAGCTTGTTCTGTTTACTTCACAAAATGACATCTGTGTGGCACAAGCAACCAGATGAAGAAACAGACTATTATCTGAATCCAGAAAACTCCTTTCTCCCGCTTCCAATAATTAATACCCAAGGATAAATTACTGTTCTGAATTTTTTTTAATTAAGTAAAATCTTCCTATAAGTACTGTTTTGTATCTGATTCTTTCACTTCAAGTGTGTGTACAGGATCCATCCATGTTTTTAACTATAGTTATTGTTCATTTATTCTCATTGCTAAGCAGTAATCTATTGTGTCAGTATACCATAATTTTTATGACCATTCTACTATTATAGACATTTGGATATTTCCAGTTTCGAGCTATTATTCTATTGCAGACGTGAATGTTGTCATTGGCTTTTGGTAAACGCAGGTGTCCTGTCGAATACATATCTAAGAATGAAACTGTGGGATCATTGGATATGTGTCTTTAGCTAGTAGCTTTAGTAATTTCTGCTAACAATAGGAGTTCCATTTGATTAATATCCTCTCCAACATTTGGTATTGCCTGTCATGATGACTACTAACACACCTTTTTATATATTTTGGGGCTATTTAGATAGGTTTTTTGTGAATTGCCTTTTCTAGTCTTTTGCCCACCTATTATGTTGTTTACATTTCTCTTATTGATTTGTAGGAGTTATTTTTATCTTCTTTATACATTCTTTCACAATGCATTTATTAAAAAAACTTTATATGCACTATATAGTTTAGTTTCTTAATGGTGTATGAATAGTCAGCGTTCTCCAGAGAGTCAGAACTAATAGGATATTGTTTATCTGAAAGGGAGTTTATTAAGGAGAATTGACTCACAGGATCACAATGTGAGGTCTCATGATAGGCTGTCTGCAAGCTGAGGAGATAGGAAGCCAACAGTGCAGCCTCCATCCTGTGCCCAAAGGCCCAAGAGCCCCCAGAAAACTACTGCTGTAAGTCCAAGAGTCCAAAGGCTGAAGAACCTAAAGTCTGATGTTCAAGGGCAGGAAGCATCCAGCATGGGAGAAAGATGAAAGCCAGAAAACTCAGCAAACCAGCTTATTCCACCTTCTTCCACCTGCTTTCTTCTAGCCAAGTTGGCAGCTGATTGGATGGTGGCCACCCACACTGAGAGTGGGTCTTCCTCTCCCAATCCCCCAACTCAAATGTTAATCTCTTCTGGCAACACCCTCACAAACTCACCCAGAAACAATACTTTAACAGCTATCCAGGCATCCTTCAATCCAATCAAGTTGACACCTAATATTAACCATCGCAGTGTCTTTTGAAGAACAGAAATTATAGTATCATTTTAGCATAGTCCAATTAATCATGCTCTTTTATTTAACCCTTTTAGAATGTGTGAAAGGAAAATAAATCCTGGGGCCCCCAAATCACTAAGCTAAAGGGAAAAGTCAGGCTGGGAACTGCTTAGGGTAAACCTGCCTCCCTTTCTATTCAAAGTCACCCCTCTGCTCACTGAGATAAATGCATATCTGATTGCCTCATTTGGAGAGGCTTATCAGAAACTCAAAAGAATGCAGTATGTCTCTTATCTACCTATGACGTGGAAGGCCCCTCCCCATTTTGAGTTGTCCCACCGTTGCCTCGAGTTGTCCCACCTTTCCGAACTGAACCAATGGACATCTTACACATACTGATTGAGGTCTCATGTCTCCCTAAAATGTATAAAACCAAGCTGTGCCCCTACCACCTTGGGCACATGTTGTCGGGACCTCCTGAGGCTGTGTCATAGGAGCAAGTTCTCAACCTTGGCAAAATAAACTTTCTAAATTAACTGGGACCTGTCTCAGATATTCAGGGTTCACATTTTGGCAACCATGAAGGGATTCTGAATGGAGATGCCCCTGATCTTTGACAAACCTGCTACCAGTGCTTGGTACCAGCATGAGCTAACTTTGTGGCTCAAACCAATAGGATAATTTGCTCAGGTCTAGGAGCACCCCCTTCAGAGAATCCCTGACCTCCAAAAATTTGGTCAAGATCTAAAGTTTATTTTGCTGTACAACTCTCCTTTTCTGGAGTTTTACTTGCTTCCAACAAGGAAGGCAAGATTTCCTGCTTCCATGATGATGGAAGGCAGGTAACTCCTTTATGGAGTGTGAACTCACTCCTGTCAGGGAAGACAAGTTCGAGATGTTTGAGGTTTTTTTTTTTTGTTTTTTTTTCCTGCTTCTAGGATGGTAAAAAGCCGTCTTCAGCCTGAGACCCATTCCTAGTTAAGTAGATGAATTGGGGTTTTGTCTTTGCTAAAGTTTAACAACTGGCTGTCTTAATTTCTCCTTACCATTACAGCATTCAGTGATCATATTGCTGAGTTATTTGGTGTTGGTAGTGGTTCCATCTTTATTCCATCAGATTTGACCAACTCTACCTGACTTGGTCAAATCCAAATGAGAATTCCAAATTGTGGGTAACAAAACCTCTCTAATTTGGCTAAAATTCCTCACAACTGCAAAAGAGGGAAAAAACCAAAAACCAAAAAACCATGTGCTTGTTTTCTGTGTTTGCTTCCTATCTTAATAAACAAACAAACAAAAAAACAAATGTTCTTTTATTTACTTTTCTTCCACCCTATACCTCCTTCCTATTTTGCCATCTGCAGTACCAAAAACATCTAGAGAAGACTTCTAATGACTTGAACCCCTTTCAAGAAATCAGAGCAAAGGTGCCACTCACCTGTTTTGGGGTGTTTTGTTTTCTTTGTGTAGTTTCAAGAGTCATGAGCAGAATCTTCTTAGGTCTAAAGCTCTGTTTTCCTGTATTGCATGACCTGATCTCTTTGGCTTGGGTACCAGAGATTACCTTGTATTGGGAGAGGATTTGACCTTGGCGTGTGTAATGGTAAAAGGGAGCTACAAAGTTAGGGATGGCTGAGCAGTTTACAGGGAGTGGTCTTGGCTGTTGTTATTTATTTTTTTTCTCCTTGGAAGTTGTTTAAGGATCTTAATTCTAGTTTGGAGATGCATCCTAAGGGGTCTTCTCTATTGCTTTTTCTCCCAACATTAATCTCGATTAGTCTTGTCTATGTGCATTTGCATGAGAAACTGAACTGTTGTTTTCATAGGTAAACGTGAGACTGCATTTTCACAGCTCTGAAGAAAAAGGGCATTTGCTCTTCTCAGCTGAAAGGTGCCCTTGGGTGACTGGGGGCCCTGTAGGAGTGTCTGGGAGGTTGATCCCCAGTGGCCCTGCAGGGAAATCCCCAACAAAATTCATTTTTAAAAAGGCTCATCCAGGAAAAGCATATAAGGGATGATCACCCAGTGTTTTGAGCCGTCTCATAGGTCATAGATTTCTGGAGAGAGAAACTGCGACTTGTAAGAGGGTGGAAATGACTTGCCCACAAGCAGCACACATCAGTCCACCACATAAAAACCCTAGGTCACAGCTCAGTTCTTCCTTTTAAGAAAAAAAGTGGAAACAAATAATCTAAGTATTGAGGAGAAAACAAGGAGAATGACCCCCTTTAGAGCACTCCATAGGTTTTATGGCACGTCTACTTGCCAGAGTTTATGTAAAATGAAAGTAATATGGTCTTCGAACACATTTACATTAAAGAAAAAGATCCCTAAGGTCAGTCTCCAAGCTATAGAGTTCCTAAGTTCTCTTTTTTCTCTATTTTCTTTTCTGTATGCTTTAAATCTGTTGTTATTTTTCTATTAAGATAAAAACCACTGTTTGGATCCAACAGGTTTTTTGTTTGCAAGCCAGTGAATTTGTATTTATCTCATGGCTAAAGTTCTGAAATAAAAGCTATAGGATCTTTGTGTGTGTGTGTGTGTGTGTGTGTGTGTGTGTGTTTAAAAGGCTTTTATAAAATTTCTATAATTTTTTGTTTAATTGGTAATTAAATCCATTTTAACTTCCCCTTACCACACCAGAATTTTTCTCTCCATACCTTATGATGTAAATTTTACAATTATTGGTAAAGTAATGTTAGAAATGTCTTAAGAATTGCCAGCATAGATTTTTGTTTGCATTTATTAATCAAGCAATTTCATACTTATCCCTGCCAAATACTATAAGGTGTCAAAATGTGACATAAGGATCACAAAACTATAAACCCAGCCCAAGGCAGAATGATGTTTGCTTATGTAATTTTTAATCATCTTCGGGCCTAGTAGAAGATGCCAATAAAAATAAACTGCATTCCTGAGGCACAAGGCAAGAAATTAAAGCTATTCAACTCCTCAAGACTCTGGAACTATTGCAGAAGAGGTAGGTGTGTGAGGTTGTAGGGGCCGATTTTGAGAGATAAAGTAAGTTCAGTTTCTCTATAATTTAATTATTAATGTCAAGGGCACACTGATGCAAGACCAGCATATGGACCCCTTTGTCAGCTTACGAAGGTTTTCTTGAAGCATTAACTGACATCTAATAAAGGTTATAGAGGTTGTAAAAGGCTTCTGGAACTTATATTTTATGGTCAAAATTGGAATTTTATAAGTTATAAAATTTTGAAAAACCGATTTAATTGGCTTCATGCTGTTTTTATTGGGGCTTATTGTTTGGAAAACTAAGTCTCTTCTCTCAAAGAATGAAGCTTTTCACCTTTTAAAAAAATCCTTGACTTTATCACTTTGGTCAAATGAATTACTTATTTTACAATGAAGTGCGATACCAAGTGTTTTAAGCCTTTGATATTTGATGAACTTTCCAAAATCAAATCATAAATTATATCTTTTTCTTACCTAATTAATCCTTTAAGATATTAGGTTCCCTAAAGTCCAGAACTGACATAATTTGGCTTATTTGGTTTAAAAATTATATGGCAGGCCTTGTCAAATATGAACTGGTGTTTGGTTTTCTTTGGGCTGATTTGTATAAATATATTATTGATATGTGTTCCAAAATTATGGGAAAATCGTATAATTCTGATATGATGTATTGTACATTATCAGTAATAATTATAATTGTTATGTTAAATTATTGTATGCCACAGAGGTAACAAATTTCCTTATCAATTGTGTCTTTGACTCTGGCTGCTCTAAAACTTTTTGTCATCCATGACAATTATTGTCTTGTTTTGATCCACTTTAGAAGGTAGTTTTATAATCAGCATAAAACTCTAACAGGTGCTCTTGAACACAAGTTTCTGATAACTTTGGAGACTGTGACATCAGAATAGAAGAAAAACTTTCAGGGCTCATGGAGAACTGAAATGTTCATGAATATCAAGCAGAACAGGAATTAACTACATGGACTGAACTAATAAAGATTGAGTAATCTTTTTGACTTTTTGCTTAAAACATTGCTGATCCTTTGTTTCATTTTTTTTTCAGAGTCAGGGAAACTTCTTTTGAGCTATTGACAGCTTTTAACAAATTTGTATACTCCTATGAGCAAAATTTAGAACATATTTGTTTCTTTCTACCTGATTTCTTGAGAATTTGGAAACTGGGATTATTCTGAACTTATGGCAAAACAGTTATTTGCATAAGTACAATAAGAATTTGTTCTCATTTACAACAGGACACAATTGGAGAAACTGATTATTTTACTAAGGCTTTGACTGGGATGGTGTGCTTTTCTTTAAGGAATCAATTGACTTATACAGCAAATAAAAGCCCCTTGGGAAAACTGGCCTCATGCCTTGTCTACACAGTCCCTACACATCATTCCTGACCTGTGGTAAGAAAAGATTGTCACTTTCTAACAGGCCCAGGAGACCCAAGTTTATCTTGGAACCTCACATGGAGAGGAATTCCCCAACTCATAGGTATTTGACGGTACAAATCCATGGCTGGGCTCGGCTTTAAAAAAGTCTTATCTGAGATTCCTTCTATGGAATAAAGTTCCATCAAAGCCAATTTAAAAGCCAATGTAAAAAAAATCATTATTCTTGCCGCACTGTATACAAATAATCAGGCCAAGTATAAGAAAGCAAATCAGTCCAACCATGATTTGTCTTTAATAAAAATGGGAAACTGGAGAGAGAAAAAATACGTTTCAAAAACCATAGTACACCTGTTGTTAGATTCTAGTCTTGCCTAACGTTTTTCAGTTTTTATTATTTTCTACAGATTGAACCAAACTCTAATTTTTCTTGGCTACAAGTCTTCAAAATAATGTTTTCAATTTTTTTTCCTTCTTTTTCTCCTGATATTTCCTAATTTGGAGTCACTGAAAACTAAGCTGTGCTTTCATAAAGCCCTGCAACTGAAGCTAGACAACTTAAACTTCAGAAGAAAGTAACAGCAAACTATTTACTTACATAAGCCCCTTTCATACCTGCCTACTGATGTATGGACTTCAGAGTAATGTGGCCCATCTCAATTTTCCAGAATTGTTCTTTTGTTTCTTGTTGTTTTTCTCCTTTTCTCCTCCTATTTTCTCTTCATAGGACATGAGACTTCACAACCTGCTAAAAATGGACTTTCCTAATAACTCAGGACCTACCTGTCTAGGAATAAACCATTCTAGCCATGAGAGATCAGATGAAACCTGAGACCATAGACTCATTTTCTCCTAAAATGCTTTCTCCCAAAGATTTTTTTTAAAAAGGTATGGGGTGGGGAATGTGAAAGGAAAATAAATCTTGGGGTCCCTAAATCACTAAGCTAAAGAGAAAAGTCAAGCTGGGAACTGCTTAGGTAAAACCTGTCTCCCATTCTATCAAAGTCACCCGTCTGCTCACTGAGATAAATGCATATCTGATTGCTTTATTTGGACAGGCTAATCAGAAACTCAAAAGAATGCAACCATTGTGACTTGGAAGCCTCCTGCCCACTTCGAGTTGTCCCACCTTCACCTCAAGTGGTGCCCCCTTTCTGGACTGAACTAATGGACATCCTACAAATTGATTGAGGTCTCATGTCTCCCTAAAATGTATAAAACCAAGCTGTGCCCCTATCATCTCAGGCACATGTCATCAGAACCTCCTGAGGTTGTATCACAGGCATGTCTCCTCAACCTTGGCAAAATAAAATTCATAAATTAACTGAGACCTGTCTTAGATATTCAGGGTTCACAAATGCTATTTATGAAATGCATTTATCCTTCAGAATTCATGGGTGATGGGTTCTAGGACCTCCTGAAGATATCGAAAATTGCAAATGCTCAAGTCCCCAATATAAAATTGCATAGTGTTTGCATATATCTTATGCATATCCTGCCATATACTTTAAATCATCTGTAGATTACTTATAATACTGAATACAATATAAATGCTATGTAAATAGTTGTTATACTGTATTGTTTAGGGAATAATGACAAGAAAAATAGTCTGTTCATATTCAGACCAGACACAATTTAAAAAAAAAATCTTTTTAGTCTGCAGTTGGTTGAATCCATGAATAAAGAATCCAGAAATACAGAGTGCTAACTGCTTTCCTACCTCAAGTTCATAAAGATATTCTCCTATGTTTCCCTAGAAAAGCTTTAGTGTTTTATATTTCACATTTAGATCTATAATCCATCTGGAATTGACTGGTGTGTATGTTGTGAGGCAGGGATCAAAATTTATTTTTTTCATAGATATTTGGATGATCCAGCATGCATATTGAAAAGTCCACCTTTTCTGTAAAATACTTTTTTCCCAGCTGCACCATAGTATCACTTTGTCATAAAATGATTGAACCTGTTATATATAGCTATATATGATATATAAATGTATATCAATATATGAAATATATGATATAGATATATATATCTATATCATATATATCATATATAATATATGCTATATGTATCTATATCATATATATCATATATGATATGTGCTATATGTATCTATATCATATATATCTATATGATATATACATATATATCTATATGATATATACATATATATCTATATATCATATATGACATATATACATACATATATATGCATATGAATTTGTTTCTGGATTTTCAACTCTGCCTCTCTGTTCTCTTTGCCTGTCCTTCCTCCTGAATTAAACCATCTTAATTCCTATAGCTTTACAGTAAGTCTAGCATACTGATAGTACTATTTCTCCAGATTTATTTTCTTCTTCCAGTTTGTCCTGGCTATTATTGGCCCTTTTCATTTTTATATATATTTTAGAATCAATCTCTCAACTTGTAGCAACAAAAGTGCTGAAATATATGTTGCATGATTTGATCAACTTGAAAAAAACTTATATTTTTACAACATTGAGTTTAGCAATTAATGAACATGGTGTATTCCTACGTCTATTTACATCCTCTTTTATTTCTCTCAGTAATGCTTTCTAATGACATATTTTTTGTTAGATTTATTTCTAGCTAAATTGTTTTAGGTGTTTTTCAATTGGTTTCATTTAAAAGTTTTTATTTTTTGCTTTTCTTGGAACATAAAATGCAATTGATCCCAAACAGTGACCTTGTATCTAGAGATCTTAACCTCAGTTCAGTTAATTCTAATGGCTTGAGTGTGTATTAGTTGTCTTTTTGTCACTATTTTCATGTATGCTCCCAAGTTATCTGAAAATAGTTACAATTTTATATCTTCCTTTTCAATCCTTTTGCTTTTTTGTGGTTTATTTATTTAAATTTTACTTTAAGTTCTGGGGTACGTGTGCAGAACATGCAAATTTGTTACATAGGTATATATGTGCCATAGTGGCTTGCTGCACCTATCAACCCGTCGTCTAGGTTTTAAGTCCTGCATGCATTAGGTATTTGTCCTAATGCTCTCCCTCCCTTAGCCCCCAACCCCCGACAGGCCTGGTGTGTGATGTTCTCTTTGCTGTGTCCATGTGTTCTCATTGTTCAGTCTCACTCATGAGTGAGAACATGCAGTGTTTGGTTTTCTGTTCCTGTGTTAGTTTGCTGAGGATGATGGCTTCCAGCTTCATCCATGTCCCTGCAAAGGATATGAACTCATCCTTTTTTATGGCTGCATAGTATTCCATGATGTATATGTGCCACATTTTCTTTATGCAGTCTATCATTGATGGGCATTGGTTCTAAGTCTTTGCTATTGTAATTAGGGCTGCAATAAACATACATGTGCATGTGTCTTTATAGTAGAATGATTTATAATCCTTTAGGTATATACCCAGTAATGGGATTGCTGGGTCAAATGGTATTTCTGATTCTAGATCCTTGAGGAATTGCCATACTGTCTTCCACAATGGTTGAACTAATTTACACTCCCACTAACAGTGGAAAAGCATTCCTGTTTCTCCACAGCCTCACCAGCATCTGTTGTTTCCTGACATTTTAATAATCGCCATTCTGACTGTCATGCAATGGTATCTCAATGTGGTTTTGATTTGCATTTCTCTAATGACCAGTGATGATGAGCTTTTTTTCATATGTTTCTTGGCCACATAAATGTCTTCTTTGGAGAAGTGTCTGCTCATATCCTTTGCCCACTTTTTGGTGGGGTGGTTTCGTTCTTATAAATTTGTTTAAGTTCCTTGTAGATTCTGGATATTAGACCTTTGTCGGATGGCTTGCAAACATTTTCTCCCATTCTTTAGACTGCCTGTTCACTACGATGATAGTTTCTTTTGCTTTGCAGAAGCTCTTTTGTTTGATTAGATCCCATTTGTCAATTTTGGTTTTTGTTGCAATTGCTTTTGGCATTTTAGTCATGAAGTGTTTGCCCATGCCTGTGTTCTGAATGGTATTGCCTAGGTTTTCATGGTTTTGAGTTTTACACTAAGTCTTTAATCCATCTTGAGTTAATTTTTGCATAAGGTGTAGGGAAGGGGTCCAGTTTCTGTTTTCTGTATATGGCTAGCCAGTTTTCCCAGCACCATTTATTAAATAGGGAATCCTCTCCCCATAACTTGTTTTTGTCAGGTTTGTCAAAGATCAGTTGGTTGTAGATGTATGGTGTTATTTCTGAGGTCTCTGTTCTGTTCCATTGGTGTATATATCTGTTTTGGTACCAGTACCCTGCTGTTTTGGTTACTGCAGGCTTGTAGGACAGTTTGAAGTCATGTAGCATGATGCCTCCAGCTTTGTTCTTTTTATGTAGGATTGTCTTAGCTATGCAGGCTTTTTTTGGTACCAGATGAAATTTAAAGTAGTTTTTTCTTTTTTTCTTTCTTTTTTTTAATCATTTTTACAGGTTGTTGACTTTTGCTTTTTTAAAATACCTTTTTGTATTGGCTAGTCTTTCTATTAGAGTAATAAACATAGTTATAGCAGGTAAGTAATAACTAATTTCATTGGAAGTTTTTCAATATTTTACCATGAAGCATGAAGTTTGCTGTAAGAATTTCTTGAACACACTGTATCTAAGAAAGTTCCATTCCATACCTAGTTTGCTACGAGTTTTCATGGTAAATTGACACAGAATCATATGAAATGTTTTCTTTTCATATGTCACATAACTTTTCTCTTTTCTTCTGCCAGTGCATATCAACATCCATTTATTTTTCAATGTTAAAACACACTTGCATTCCTAGAATAAATCCACTTTTTGTGATGTGTTAACTTATTATCAAATATATTTTTATACAGCAGCTTACTCATGAGCTTGACAGTCACTGGGTCAAGTATTTTGCTCCATATTTTAACATATATTCAATTATTTTTGATATCTTAACTCTTGATGTTTTTGACATTTTAAGTCTTTTAAGAAGTAAAATTGAAAAAATCTACTTATTCTTCCTATTGTTATAGTAGACATGCTCATGCAGGTAATACCTCAGAAGTTTTCCAGGCATTACTGTCTGGTAATGTGTAGATAAAACAGACTGTTGTGTTCTTACACTTTGGATAACAGGAATTTCTACAACTTCTCCAGGCTTCACAAATCAAACACACTTTTTCTTAATGCCCAGGTAGCAATAATCCAAGTTACTATCCTACATGTCTATGAAGTCTTTAACAAGATTTTCCTCCAAGAATACATTTTAGTTGGATAATTTTACCTTAGCTAGTTTTTACTCATTTTCTCAGAATATCACTCCAAAATAAAAGCTATTCTTTATCTTTGCATAACCAACAGTTCCATTAAGGTATTTTTCTTTAATTAAACACATAGTTTATCCACAAAAAGGAATCCAAACTTCTCATTCTGTGGAAAATTTGAAAAACTACAGTCTAGAGTATTCTGTTATTATATTGCCATTCCCATCTAGGAGTGAGTTCTGCCATTTTTATATGTTACTTATTGTGTCTTCTTTATATTTACATTATTTTAAGTATTTTTATATTATGATATTTTGTTTATATTTTAAACTAGAACACAACTGACAGAAACTGCAGTTAATCTAATTATGGATTAGACAGTTGCAGGAAACATTAGTTTACTCTAGGAAGGGAAACACAAATTGAGTTGTTGTAAGGACACAATAGGCAAACTCAGTCATCCAAAAATGAGAAATAAAGTAGCAGCAGGTCACAGCAGAACTAACTAGAACTGGAAATTCAAACACGAGTTTACAGTTTCCATCCTGAAAAGGTTTATCTCTGTTTTTTCATCTAATTTCTCTTTAGCTTTATAATTTTGTACATGCCCTAGCATGACTACCTCTCTCTCCCATTTTGGTGTGGCTTTACTATTCATGTATTCATTGTTTTTTTAAATATTAGGGAGGGAAGACTCTTATCTTTCACTCCTTATGTACACCCATGAAGACTTTCAGCTGAAATAACTCATCTCTCACTCGTTTTTCTTTTACTTTTTATTTATTTCTTCTAAAAAAAAATGGGATACATGTGCAGATGTGCAGGTTTGTTACATAGGTATACAAGTGCCATGGTGGTATGCTGTACCTATTGACCCGTCCCCTAAGTTCCCTTCCCTCACCCTCTACCCCTCAACAGGCCCTGGTGTGTGTGTTCCCCTCTCTGTGTCCATGTGTTTTGAATGTTCATCCTCCGCTTATGAGAGAGCATGCGGGGTTTGGTTTTCTGTTCCTGTGTTAGTTTGCTGAGGATGATGGCTTCCAGCTTCATTCATGTCCCTGCAAAGGACATGATCTCATTCCTTTTTATGGCTGCTTAGAATTCCATGGTGTATATATGCCACACTTCTTTATCCAGTCTGTCATTGGGTTGGTTCCATGTCTTTGCTATTGTAAATAGTGCTGCAATAAACATATGTGTGCATGTTTCTTTATAGTAGAATGGTTTATAATCCTTTGGGTATATACTCAGTTATGGGATTGCTGGATCAAGTGGTAATTCTGGTTCTAGATCCTTGAGGAATCGCCATACTGTCTTCCACAATGGTTGAACTAATTTACATTCCCACCAACAGTGTAAAAGCGTTCCTATTTCTCCACAGCCTCGCCAGCATATATTGTTTCCTGACTTTTTAATAATCGCCATTCTGACTGGCATGCGATGGTATCTCAATGTGGTTTTGATTTGCATTTCTCTGATGATCAGTGATATTGAGTTTTTTTTCATATGCTTGCTGGCCATGTAAATGTCTTCTTTTAGAAGTGTCTGCTCATATCCTTCACCCACTTTTTGATGGGGTTGTTTGTCTTTGTCTTGTAAATATGTTCAAGTTCCTTGTAAATTCTGGATAATAGACCTTTGTCAGATGGGTAGATTGCAAATATTTTCTCCCATTCTGCAGGTTGCCTGTTCACTCTGATGATGATAGTTTCTTTTGTTGTGCAGAAGCTCTTTAGTTTAACTAGATCCCATTTGACAATTTTAGCTTTTGCTGCAACTGCTTTTGGTGTTTTCGTCATGAAGTCTTTGCCCATGCCTATGTCCTGAGTGGTATTGCCTAGGTTACTCTTTATTGACTCCACATCTTGAAAGGAGAAGGGATTATTTTGTTTAGTGAGTTTGAAATAACTTGTTGAGCATGCTCTGCTGCCACCTTTCTCCTGACTGTGTTCAGTTGTGTCTGCCTGTTGAAA